>NC_041398.2:214025749-214325749 GCF_900747795.2 Erpetoichthys calabaricus | reverse complement strand
TATAACTTCACACCCGATCTGACGCTGTTCGTTTTCAAATAATATTGCATTACTTCGACGATATTTTCTGATTGGTACTATTCGCGTCATAAAATGATTTCTTCAAAACATCACATATATTTGTCTTTCTTTTTTTAAAATGTGCGTTGTAGCACTCAGCAACTGGCCACCTGCATGTTCTTGCGCACACTGAATAAGACAGCACTATATGCAATCATCAGATTCAAATGTTAACAGTTATATAGCACGGAATGGAAATCAGCAGTTCTTAGCATTCCACCACGCAAGCTGTCATATCAACCGCCTACTGTAACTTGCTTTCTGTTTTCTTCGGTTATAGTCTTGAATAAATGTGCACTTGTTTTGTTATACTTTTACATCGACATATGTTCCTGTGTTTGAGCTACATGGGCATACTCAAAAAAAATACACGTGTAATGCCACGAAAAGTGCTTGCAGACACTTCAGTTCGCAAGCATTGGTACGACAATGCAGCCAGAAGTACACTGCAGAGCTTTAGTGCGTCTTTATGTGAAAACAGCAGTATCAGATGGGGAGTGTCTGATGATTGCATATAGCGCTGAAGTTACTGCTCTTTACTATGCTTTCCTCTGCATGTCCTGGAGTACAAAAGAAACAGCATACAGCAACACATGGGGACTGGCAATATTGGGGGAAAAAACACACTGTCGTATGTATCGTGATACACTGCAGAACTATAGCGAGTCTTTATGTGAAAACAGCAGTGTCAGATGGGGTAGGAAAGGATCCTGAACGCGACTGAGACAACGAAAAGTGAATTTAAAAAAAAAAAATAAAGCTAACCTTTACAAATATCATAAATTACACCAGCTGTTACAGACTGAAATCAAATGTATCTTTTTATTCTAAAATAGTGAAAATAAGAACACTTCTCAAAAGGGAGTTGTGCAGGTTCAAACTCATGACCTTCTGATTCCCAGTCAGCGACTGATACTGTTGCGCCACGGAAGCAGTGATAGCTAATGCGTGTCAATGTCACACACTAAGGCGGCTTTTTTTGGCGGTGGCTTTTTTTTTGTACCGTTTGTGAAAGTGTTTCTTTGATATTTGGACTTCAGGCTTCATACATTATATAGTTTATGCCTACATTTTGTCATTTGCTACTAGAATATATAAAACGTTTCTGTTTTAACAATGCGTTTACACAGATTGCTGTAGAAATGCAACACATATGAAATGTGTGTGTTCCAAATAACAATCTATTATTTCTACTCTAAAACTCCACTTCACTCCCAGATAATCAATCAAGGCATGAGCTGGGAAAAGCTCGTTTACATTCTAAGTCGTTGGGGGGATGGAATAGCCGGCTGTTTGCAGCTTGTGTTTATCAGTACATTTAGATGACAAAAGACGCTGGCGGAGAGGTGAGAACGGTTTTAAGAAGCAATTTAAGGTGGGCCGGATCTACGGGTTTTTTCGTAGGCTCTGGTAATTCTAGTGTTAATTGAAATATGCATCTCTAAATGGGCATACATCAAAACTTGTGTTAAAACTCCAAATGCCATGCTCAATTGTTCATCACTATCAATGACTTTACAATTATATTCTAAACACATTTTTTTTAATTGGTGCGTAATGAGAGCTACCCAAGTGTGCAATATAGGATGTTCTGAATGTTTGTGATTCTTTAGATTCACACTTAACTTTTTTTGTATTATAGTTTTGTAAGGTGTAAAAAAATTACATGAAAATGCCACCCTGACCAAAGCACTTATTTTTTAACAGGCCATATTAATCACAAATATTAATGCATTAACTGTCCCAGGCCTATTATATATAAAATATTTATAATTATACAACACACACACACACACAGACAGACAGCCAGCCATGTTTTGCATTCAACGGGGTGTTCTTTTAAGTTTTGTATAGTGTATTCAATTTGTTCAATTACAAAACAGTGATGGAAGTGGATTTGTACATACATTTAACATGACAGAAAATCATGGGTACTGTATTAGTTTAAAACTTGATTAACTTACCTGCAAGCCCACCTGTAGCTGCAGAAATGCCAAAAAAGCCTTCTAGTGGAAGAATCATATTGTCCACTTTAACACAAAATTCATAATCCTCTTTGTCTGGTGTAAAGCCATTGTTTATTAAAACCTATACAACATTCAATATAATAATACTATTTAAAGATATATCACTTTCACATTATATGCTAATGAAAATTCTATTTTAAAAATAATTATTACCCATACATGGAAAAAAAAAAACTTAAAATATCTTATGAAATGTAACAACAAAGAACTAATTATAGAGGCAGCAAAAACACTACATACAAGATTTCTCAGACTTAAAGGTACTAATAGAACTTCATAAAACATACCGTTAAAGTCTTTTGATAATATGTAATTTTCGCTCTGACAGGATAAGGTTTATTTCTGAAATCCCTCAGGCATGAACCAAGTGCTTGAGTTGAACCATCACTGTAATTAAATCATGCAAAACATATCAGAAAATCTAAGGTTAATGGTCAGATTAATTGTTAGTATGCATATGTTCCACACAAAATCGCCTATAAAAAGGCATTTTTAAAAATTTGTGGAAATACTATGGAGCATGGATAGTGTTTTTAAACAAAACAGTTTAATGATGCAAATGTTTAGTAATGTATAACATAATTTTGAAATTCTACTGCTTATACTCCTCCTGAAACTACAGTAACACCTTATGGTTTTCTTTCAAAGATACCAGTAAAGCCAAAAGCCCCTTTAGGAAAAATACTTTTTCCCCTTATTACTGAAAATGACCATTTTTTATTGTAAAAATAAGATTTAAAAAAATGAAGATACTGCTTGACATTTCAAACATAAAATGAACTTACTTTTCATGATCATATACAAGTTTTCCATTATTTCCAACAACTACAATTGCTGGGTTGTTTTTCTGAAAAACCAAATATATGTATTTTACAAACAAAATCATTAGGAAAAATAAGGAAATACAACTGTATTCTTCTTAAATTATCATTTTGTTTAATACAAATAGTTCTAATGATTTATTTCAAAAATTTACATTTTTAAAGTCTACTGAGAAGTACTAAGAAGTATCTGCATGTGAATTAAATAATATATGAATTAAACAAAAAGTCAATAAAAGCGATCTTTTAAAATTCAGCACACAATGATGGATGCTTGTGAAATAGCAATTTAACCAATTAGCAAGCCATAAAAATGTTGCCTTAACCAAACTAGGCATTTTAATAATTTGCATCATTCAACTCAATTTATTACTTCCAGCACAATTTAACACTAATAGAGACAAAGTACAGATAAAATAAAGAAACTTTCAGTGCTTTGACACATCAAATTATATAATTCTTAAAAATATCTGAAAAATGTTTTCTAAAACTTTTGACCATTTTAGATTAGATGAAATACAACTTTATTAACCCCATGGGGAAATTCAAATGTATAAATAAGTAAAAATAAACTTGTACAGTACATCGGGTGGAAGAATTGAATTGCCTGATAGCAGTGGGCAGTGGGGACGCTTCCTAGCAAAAGGTTCCTTAATACCACTTGACTTGTCAAACCAGCTGCTGGAATGCTTCTCTTCACAGCTGAAAGTGAGACTTGCTTACTTCAACCACTGATAAGCCATGCTTGAAGCATCTGTCCTTTGAGGTGCCTATCGCACAAGCCGCTGACTCAGAAACTTGCTTTCTGATGCTATTGTGGCTTTGGGTCTGCCACATCGGTACCTGTCAAAGTTTCCAAGTCTGTTTATGATGGTGTAGGAATCTGTATTAACAGACTCCTCATCCTTCTTTGCAATTTCTAAAAAGGAAAAACCTACACTTTTAACGGTATTAAAGCCTGCCTATCTTCCTTTATTAATGGCACTTTTATCATCATTATGATATCAATATTTACCAAATAACACTTTAGAGGGCTTAGCAACACAATTATTACCAACACTGCTTTTGTACAGCCAGATGGTTTGTAAATAACCAACTAAAGTTAGGTTATCTGAAGGAGTTGTGTGCACTTTCAAGGCTTAACTAGCTGCAATTGCTGAAGAAACCTATTACTTGTTCCTTAAAAGAAGGTTTTTTGTATAACTCTGAATTACTTGAACTGATTAAATTTCAATAAAAACTGAATGCAATGAGAAATGAAGCAAAATTACACCTTTTATTGGCTAACTGAATAGATTACAACATACATGCTTTTGAGGATGCTAAGGCCTTTTCTTCAGGCAAGGTGTAGTCAAAAAAATAAATACAAAAAAATGGAAAAAATTAGGGTATCAAAAGTGTTATAATTTTCTGCATATACATTTGTATGTGCATATACATGGTCATTTGGATTAAGGATGTTCTAAACATTTAACATTTAATTTAAACCTTAGTCAACTAACCTTTCCATCATTGTCAAATGAGTCAAAGAAAACTCCAAGACCATTCCAGGAGTCCACTGCTCCAAACACTGGACCATCCAGGCCCTGGTCAGATGTGTACCATACTGCCTGGATTAAATCAAAAAAGCTAGTAAAATAATTGATAAAAAAAAAAACTTTTAGCTCATTAAATCTTTTATTAATGTAACTAGTATTTACAAGTCCATCAGCTCCGACTCGACCTCTTCCAGTGATACGAAAGGTAACTTCCATTTCCCAGTTTTCAAACTTGGCTTTATTTTTTGTCCACACTGATCCTTTTTGACTTCTTAAAGATGGAGTGATTCGAATCTGATCAGCACTTGGAATAGCATCTAAAATAGACAAAATATTCATTAATATGATTGTAATGGTCAGATATTATACTTCTGATCACAACTTGCAATAACTAACTCAGGAGACAATATTGTCCCATAACCCAAAGTGACTCGCAACAGTACTTAATTAAAGAAAAGTTTGTCATGGGTGGGAATGGAATCCAGCTCGAGAGGGAGGTGAGCTACACTTCAGTATTTTTTTACTTACTTTTATTTGTTCCAAATCTATGCATCACAGAATAAGTTTTATAATATGACAACATAAAAAAAAAATAAAATTTAAAAATCCCATTCAGTATGAAATACCATCAATTTCCAACTTTACAGAAACAATTAAGATGTGTAATTATAGGCCACATTAAAACCATGGTATTGTTATTCCCTTGACAAGATCACATTATAGAATTTCGGCAAGGCTAAACCTACATGTCAAAAACCTGACTTGTGGTTTAAGTACTTGTGTGCCATATTTTAATTCTGTGGCTTAAAAAACTAAGTTATTCAAAAAAATACGAAACCAGAACAGAAACAAAAACCATGCTTTATAGATAGAGATGTGCTGTATGTATATATTTGATCTCTTATTATCAAGTAGGCTTCGTAATAAAATGTTGGAATTTGGAGATGCATGAAGAGACAAAAGCGCAAAGCATCTTAAGACACCACTGTGTTATTCCAGTATTGTCCCAATCTGTTATTCCACATGTTCCTGAAATGCAATCACTAATGTTTATACTGTCCTCCTTAAAAGCTAATTCTTAATATCAATAAAACTTTATTTTCATCTAAAATCCTTCGAAAAGTGCATCATAACAAATCTCTTCACAAAGAAAATAAATCAAAGCAATAAAAGACAGATTAAAAAAGCAACCAAAGAATTTATGCTGGTTCAGATGTTTTATTGTACCTGACTAACTGCAACAGCAAAAAAATGACTAAGCGGGCCATCAGTGGCTTGTTAGTAAATACTTGTTTACCATAAAATATATAATACATCTAAAATACTTATTGAAGTTCAAAATTTTTGTTCTAGTTTCAGCACACAAAAACTAAACAATTTGCTCTGTGAGATAAGGAAGTAGCGACAGAATTGAAAGTCTCAGTCATAAAGCAGATGGTCCAATTCTTTAGGCCTCAGTCCACATGAACTACATAATGTGAAAGGTCAAGTGAGTTTGTCATCCATGCCATTGTTACAGAATAAACTTTAAAAATAAGTTCCTGGAAATGTGTACAATATTTACTAAACTGTCTACAAATGAATTTAATCATTACACACTCTGATAGGTGGGTAAAAATATATTCATAGGAAGTTCTGTTCCTGTGGCCTGGTCTGTACCAAATCATTGACCCTTATAGAGTCTACTGGCAAAAGAAAAAGAAAAAAAAAAAAAAAAAAAAGAAACATGAGGTTATGAGAGTAAGGTTAAGTTGAATACAACTTGACAAGATTCTTAGATTTGCTCAACCCTACACAGGGCAAAGGGGGCCCAGAACATATTCCAGCACCACTGGACAAAAGGAAAGATACTGTATAACCCTAGATAGATCCTGAGCTGATTGTCCATGGTCCTATCTGCATTTACACTCATGACAGGACAGGGCCTTTTTACAATCACTATTTAACCTTACCTGTAAATCTGCTGGTGAGAACACACAAACTGCACACAGATAACAACCAGAGCAACCAGAAACAGGCTTGAAACCTCAACTGCAGGATCTAAGAAGTGGCAACAGTAACCACTGCACTGCACTTTAATATGACTGAAATTGCACAAATGTTACAAAAATTATGATGAGAATGGGGCAATCAGTCCAAAAAGCTTGTTTATCCTATTCACATAGATTGACTAAAAGAGCATCAAGTTGAGATCTGAAGGTCCCTAAAGTCACACTACTTGGTAATTTATTCCAGGTCTCTGTGGTTCTTTGCATTTATGCAAAATCTGCTCTTAACAATTACCATCTGTGACCTTATGTTCTTGATGCAGTTCATTTTAAGTAACAACAGGGATGCACCATACCGATTCCTTTCATAATTTTTAACACCTCATTCATACCCCCTTAGTTTCCACCTTCATAAACTGAAAAGTTCAAATCCTATAGTCAATCCTCATATCTCACAGCTCATACTTCTTTGTCCAGGAATCAGCCAAGTCACTTTTCGCTGAACCTCCTCTAGTGTTGCTATGTCTTTGTTGTAATACAAAGACAAACAAATTGCACATAGAAACTCCAGGAAGGTTCCCACTAGTGCTTATGAATATCTTATTAGCTTTCTTGATTGCTTCTGTACCTTATCTGGACAATGAGGAGTCCACTATGACTCCCAAGTTCTTCTCATTAAGTATTTTTCCAAGTTTCAGACATTCTATTTTGTATTCAAATCTGCCGTTTTTACTTCCTATATATAATACTTTAATTACCTCTGCTACAAATCTACCCATGCCTGTTTCTATCCAAGTCACTCTGTGACAATTTAGCAAATTCTACATTATCTGCCCTTCAACTTTGCGTGGGATCATGTGCAAATGTAACCGGCTCATTGATTATATTCTTGTGTAGATCGTTTATGTATATTAAAAAAAAAAAAAGCAGCTGGCCAAACACTGATCCCAGGCGGACACCACGTTTATCATCAAGGACTATTCCATGTTTTACAATAGATACAAACCTAAAGCAAAACGTATTGGTTCCTTATCTGCACTGCATACGGTTGTAAGCGAAAGTACACTACAAGACATGGAAATCCGAAAACATCAACGACTGCCAAGTGAAGTTTCTATAAAGTTTCTAGATGAACTCACATTTAAAATGACATGTTAATGAGAGCTTGGAAAGTCTTTAAACTTTCGGTTAAACTGGATTAAAACAAGGTACCATCAAAATAAACGTGAAAGCTTTTAATAAAGTTAATTCTGTGCATGCTTCAAGTCTTATGAATGTGTTTGAGTGAAATAATGAGGTGGCTTCTAATCTAGTCGTAATCCGTTACTTTGTATGAGAGAAATAAGTAGCCTGCAGCTACAACTTTTGACATGAAAGATATGTTACTACGCAGGTCAAACACGAAAGACAGGCGTTGTCGCGACTGCGATTCCAGGTGAATGTCTGTCCTCGACTTAGTGATACTGCAGGTAAGGCAATGCCAATGTTGACTTCAAACTTACTTCCAGTGTGAATCCAAAAGGGTATTGAACCATCGCTTTGCGAAAGGTGGGGTCCTTTGAAGCTGTATTTGTACTCAAAGCGGCGGTGTGGAGTGTCACTCGAGGATGATACAGCGTCTGCACAAATTTGACTACATACTGATAGAATTATTAATAAGCCGGTAGCCACGAACTTGTCTATGAATGCCGCCATCTTTCTGTTCCACTGCTGACGTAGCCCTGAGCTGAGGGAATGACGGGAGTTCCAGGACAGCCAACAGGGCGCTTTCTGATTGGACCTCCGCTATCAAGTAGTAGCGGCATCGGCGGAGGCGGGGTTTGGAGTGGAGAGGCACCGTTAATCGTGCATTCCGTTGCCTTTAATAGCTACAATAATCAGTCTGACTTGGAACGGGCTATCAGTCTGTCGCAATGCATACTCGTTCATGGGAGTATTTTATTTTAAAGTCTTTGGGACACAGCCAGAAAAACAAGCGTATGCACACAGGTAGAACGTGCGGACAACACACTAGATGATGAGATTGAAATGAGCATTCGCGGCTGGATACAGATTGTCCGATTCGTGCCGCATTATCCAATTTTACAAATCCATAGTTATGTCTGTTTGTATCTTATCAAGCAATACTACCTGAAGCACTTTCGGCAACATTGATAGGTAAAAGAGATAGAGGATCTTTTTTATTTTACCTGAAATACTTACAAATAAATAATTTCTATTATCATGAATTCATCTAACAAATCTATAAACTTTAAACTAGCAGACATTAACAGAATTGTTTCCGTTATCAGGAAATGCGTTCAAGTAAATTTTAATAAACGTCTTGCTCACAAGTGATCCATAAACAGAGTGATAGGTAGTAAGCCTATAGCTCAACAGTGTAAAATGCCTTATTAAGATAAGATGCCAGGCTGCCAGAAACATGTTAGCAGAATTTAATGAAAATCTGATACACTGTAGGATATAATCAAAGGGAAGCTTATCTCAATAATGTAAAATGTTTTATTGAGGCATGCTGCCAGGCCGGTGAAAATATGTGGTTCCACCTAAGGCCAAACCTGAAACACTGCTGGATATAAATCAAAGGATAGCTCAGTACAAAAGTGTAAAATGTTCTATGGAGATGGGCTACCTGTGTGCCAGAATCATGCCACAGCATTTAAGGCTAATACAGACATAAATGAGCATAATACAATGGGTAGCTTATCTTGATAGTGTAAAATGTCTTATTGAAACATGCTTCCAGTTTGGCACAAATATATGGTTGAACTTGCACCTAAGGCCAATTCTGACACACTGTAGGATATAAGTAAAAGGGCAGCTCAGCTCGATAGTGTAAAATGCCTTATACAGACATGTTGCCAAGCTGCCATATATGGCAGCACCTATGGCCAATTCTGAGATGCTCTAGGATATAAATCAAAGGGTAGCATAAAAATAAGATAAAAAGGCTCCATATAAAGCAAATACTCCAAGCAAATGGTCAAACACTCTGTTATAAACTCCAGCAGCTCACTTTTATAGGTTTATTTCTAAACATGCACAGTAATCATTAGCAGTGCAGTATGAAAGATAGGATATTTTGATAGAAACCACATTTGAGATCCGTTACCTGAAGTTTTGTGGCTGCAGCACTAAAAACTGGTCTGCTGAGTAAAAATAAATGTGAATAAGCAATGCTTATCATATTGTTCAATTAAACTGTAGAGCCCCCAATTATCAGTAATGGATGTGGCAGTAAAGCCAGGCTAGCATATTATTAGACACATTTCCTCACGCTTGGGCTAATTTAAAGATACAAATAAATGCAATATTGATCTATAAACAATTTAAAGTTTACAAACACTGGGGCCTGACAAGACAATGCCAAAACCCCCCCAAGGTCAAGCCCACTTGAACATGCTGTCCGCACCTTTTCCATAATTTTTCGTTATTTTTCTTTTTTAGCTTGATGTTTTTACAGCTTTAATCCCAGAGGCTCATAGAATACAGCAATGCTGGACATGTGGGACACATTGGGATGTTTAAGGAGGGACTGAATGTTACTAACACAAAATCACAAATCATTTTCATTGGCCATTCCTTAGGTGGTAAAGTAGCACAGTGGTGGCACAGCGTCCTTGCAACAAGGAGACCTGGGTGCTCCCTGTGTGGAGTTTGCATGTTCTCCCTGTGGGTCCATGTGAGTTTCCCTGGGTTCTCTGGTCTTCTCCCACAGTTCAAAGCCACGAGACAAAGGTTTTGTGAACTGGCATTACTAAATTGGTCCCTCTGTGTGTGTTGGTGTGTGTGTGTGTGTGTGTGTGTGTGTTTACTTTGCGATGAACTGGTGCCTCATCCAGGGATATTTCCTTGCTTGTGTCAGATGGTTGCTAGGGTAGACTCCAGCTTCCCTGTGACATAGGTCAGGATAAGTGGGTTTGAAAATAGATGGATGGATGGATGGCCATTCCTTTGTACTTTTATGTCTATCAGCTGTTTAGCAATATATCATAAATAAAAAACAATAGCCTTCTCATAATTTTATACATTTACATATATTTTTTATAATGCCTCATGAGTTTTACTAATTTTGTGTTCTTCACTTAAATGCCATGACCAGCAAATTCAAATGGAAGGAAACTGGGAGGTGAGGAGTGGTGAGTCTAGAGACCTTTTTTGTTCAGCCAGTACCATTATGAAGAAGGAAACACCCTGTACAGTTCAGTGCCCACAATGTACAAAGGCCCTGAAACATCCCTGAAATAGCAATATTACCACAAAAGTTATTTTGTGCTGCTATGCTAACAACAAGCCATGGATTACAAGTGACATCAAGGGCCTTTTGAACTAGAAGAAAAGGGCTTTTAAAGGCGGTGAGCAGCATGAGCTCAAGCACGTGCAGAAGGAACTCAGAGTCCAGCTCAGGGCGGCGAAGGAGCAGTACAGGAGAAAGCTGGAGCAGAAGTTGCAGAATAACAGCATGAAGGAAGTGTGGGATGGGATGAAGATCATCACTGGCTGCAGCTCGAAGCGGGGTGCCACCATCGAGAGAGATGTGGAGAGTGCAAACCAAATGAACAACTTCTTTAACAGGTTTGACCACCCTAACCCACTCTCACCTCGGAGTACTGCACCCTCCACCCATCCTTCTGCTGATACCAGCATAGGAGAGACATCCCCACCCACAATTACAGCAGTGCAGGTGAGCAGAGAGCTGAGGAGACTTCGTGCCAGCAAAGCAGCGGGACCAGATGGAGTATCACCACGACTGCTGAAGGTCTGTGTGTCGGAGCTGGGGAGTCCTCTACAGCGCATCTTCAACCTGAGCCTGGAACAGGGGAGAGTCCCGAGGCTTTGGAAAACACCTTGCATCACCCCAGTCCCAAAGGCATCATGTCCTAGTGAGCTGAATGACTTCCGGCCTGTCGCTCTGACATCACATGTGATGAAGACCATGGAGAGGCTGCTGCTTCACCACCTGAGGCCACAGGTACAACATGCCCTCAACCCTCGCATACCAGAAGAAGGTGGGAGCGGAGGATGCCATCATCTATATGCTACACCGATCACTCTCCCACTTGGACAGAGGCAGTGGTGCTGTAAGAATTATGTTTCTAGACTTCTCTAGTGCCTTCAACACCATCCATCCTCTGCTCTTTAGGGACAAGCTGACAGAGATGGGAGGAGATTCATACCTAGTGGCATGGATCGTGGACTATCTTACAAACAGACCTCAGTATGTGCGTCTTGGGAACTGCAGGTCTGACATTGCGCTCAGCAACACAGGAGCGCTGCAGGGGACTGTACTTTCTCCGGTCCTGTTCAGCCTATATACATCGGACTTCCAATACAACTCGGAGTCCTGCCACGTGCAAAAGTTCGCTGACGACACTGCTATTGTGGGCTGCATCAGGAGTGGGCAGGAGGAGGAGTATAGGAACCTCATCAAGGACTTTGTTAAATGGTGTGACTCAAACCACCTACACCTGAACACCAGCAAAACCAAGGAGCTGGTGGTGGATTTTAGGACGCCCAGGCCCCTCATGGACCCCGTAATCATCAGAGGTGACTGTGTGCAGAGGGTGCAGACCTATAAATAACTGGGAGTGCAGCTGGATAATAAATTGGACTGGACTGCCAAAACTGATTCTCTGTGCAAAAGAGGACAGAGCCGTCTATACTTCCTTAGAAGACTGGTGTCCTTCAACATCTGCAATAAGATGCTGCAGATGTTCTGTCAAACGGTTGTGGCGAGCACCCTCTTCTACGCGGTTGTGTGCTGGAGAGGCAGCATTAAGAAGAAGGATGCCTCACGCCTGGACAAACTTGTGAGGAAAGCAGGCTCTATTGTAGGCATGGAGCTGGACAGTTTGATATCTGTGGCAGAGCGACGGGCGCTGAGCAGGCTCCTGTCAATCATGGAGAATCCACTGCTTCCACTAAACAGTGTCATCTCCAGACAGAGGAGCAACTTAAGTGACAGACTGCTGTCAATGTCCTGCTCCACTGACAGACTGAGGAGATCGTTCCTCCCCCAAACTATATGACTCTTCAATTCCACCCAGGGTGTGTAAACGTTAAACATTATTCAAAGTTATTGTCTGTTTTTAACTGCATTTTTATTACTCCTTTAATGTAATATTGTTTTTTGTATCAGTATGCTGCTGCTGGAGTATGTGAATTTCCTATTGGGATTAATAAAGTATCTATCTATCTATCTATCTATCTATCTATCTATCTATCTATCTATCTATCTATCTATCTATCTATCTATCTATCTATCTATCTATCTATCTATCTATCTATATTTTTAGGGGCCCAAAATTCTTACCACGGCACCTGGGTTCAGAGTCCAAAAATTATTTCCAAGAATGATTTAATTTATTCAGAAAATTATTTAATTAATTACAAAAATTATTTAGTTTTCATGAGAGCCACCCTGTCTTTTGAATACCTGGGCCTAGGCCAAACAGGCGTATTCAGTGATCCATGTATGTCTATCCCCCTCCTCTCTCTCTGTCACACTCTCATTCTTTTACTGCACTGTGGCACAGTGATCAGGTCAGGTCAGGTTGAGGAGCATGCACTGGTACAGTGCATGTGGTACAGTGATGCAGGAGTCAAAATTATTTGCCATTTAAATCAATCAAATCAATTATTGCATATCATTCAGAACTTTCTAGAAAGAATAAATGCCAGAACACACTATTTTTTACAAGTCTCTTCAGTACTATGCAGCACTCCAAATGCAGCATGTGCATAAAATGCAAAATTCTCTCTAGTGCAACCTAAAGCTGTGATTAAACAGTTAATCACCACACCACTATATACTATAAATAATAATTCAATTTTAATGTAAATGTATTTAATGGTGGAAAAGCTGAATGTTGATTTTTCTGCAGTTAATTTACTTTTTCCTCCTTACGAGAAGGATTGCCCACCTAAAGTTTTATGAGGAGTTCATCTTATATCCATCATCATTTTCTGAGACAAATGCTATGGAAGATGGTAAACTTTGGCACACACATAATAGAGATGACGAATGGCTACAAAGTGTCCTCTAGAAGATGGAGCAAGCCTATCTGAAACTGAACAGAAAAAAATGAGAGTTTAAATAGACATACTGTACCATTCCATAGAAGATAAAATGAATAAAGGAACTTCTAGCAAAAAAAGAGTGCCTAAAGTAAAAAGACTCAAGGGAGTGATTAACTGCATGAGCAAATATGTTTTCAATCTTGATGACAGTGTTAGGGCTACTGTATAATCAACTCGGGACAAAAAACACATGGAAACACAACTTGGCATAGCAGAGGGCATTACTGAGCTTATATAATATGTCTCATGAGGTCACTCTTGTTGAACTGCATTTACTCAATGAGAGAAACAACAGTGTCCGCTGACATGACCAGATGAATGTTAGGTGTGTTGTATTACTGTGAAATCGCATGAGGAGACAGAAATTTCTGTTCAAAGTGACTTTCAGATGTAGACAGCAGATGCCCTTATACAGAGAAAGGGTACTTAGCAGGAATTTGGGCTTGTGCATACTCAAATAGCTTCTACTTCCTATACACACACCAACATACATACACGTTGTGGTACCCGGATGGGGGTGGTACCCAGCCAGGACGCCCAAGAAGACCGGAGGAGTGCTTGTGCCTCCTCCAGACCTCGAGGAGGCAACCGCCCTGCGGGCCACGGGTACAGAGCTGGGAAACTCGACCCTGTAGGGGCCTGTGGTCACCGCCAGGGGGCACCCAAATATTTGTAGGACCCTGGACCTCAGACCTTCCGCCACACTGGGGCGTATCGGTGGGAGATTGCCAGGAACACACCTGGAGCACATCTGGGTGCTTATATAAAGGGGCTGCCTCCTTTCAGAGGATGACTTGAGTCGGGAGAGAAGAGTGGATGAGGTCTCTGGAGGAGAGAAGGAGGCAGTCTGAAGATAAGGCATTGTGTTGGCCCGAACTATGGGGTATTGGGGTTGAAGAGAGCATTTTTGTGTATAGAGATGGAAGACCACAATAAACATGTGTGGGGTAATTCTAACGTGTCTGCCTGTCTGTGTCCGGGTCAAGTTCCACAACGCACACACGCACACATATACATATATATGTATATATAGTGCATTTGCACTTTTTTCACGTTTTCTTATGTTTTTGCCTTATGCTTAAATCATTTAAATTCATTTTTCCCTCTTCAAGCAACACCCGATACCCTTTAATGAGAAGTCCAAAGCCATATTGGTGGAAAACTTAAATGGGAAACCCAATGATGATCCCAATATTTTTTTTTATGTGGCTACAATTTACAGGCCAGTGTCAACTACTGGCTCAAAGTAAGTGGAATACTCAACTGGACTGAAACCAGTGTAGCACAACACAAAGGAGAATCCTGCTTTGTCTACTTTTCTTCATAATTTAAATACTTTGAACTGTTCACCTTGAATTAGGAAGATGGGTCAAACATGACAGCATTCATGGTTACAACCCAGCAAGGAGTTACTGTAATTCTGGAATCCAATCAGCTCCAAAAAGTACAAATTCTTGACTCATGAGAGCAGTGACATTGATGACAAATAGGACAGCTAGCGATCACAGCAGGGTCATCATTTAAAAATAAATAACCTTTTGCTTTCTTCACGTAATCCATTCTTGAGTACTTCAGCTGGTATCCTGCAAAAATGCAAAGCAAACATTTACAGTAAATGCAGAGTCTGGCAATTCCAGTAAAGACTAAAATGTGCACTTAGGAATATCAGTGGGTTTTGTGTTTTGCAATTGAGAAATGCAAAAGAAAACTTGGCTGTTTTGCTTATTTCATCTTCAAACAAGCAATACTAAATGAAAAGTAAAGAAAATGAAAAAATAACAGAAATATAATGAAGTAAACTCAACCAGCTGCAGAATCTGACAATAGGCAAAAATTTGGTTTCAGAACATCCCAAGGCAATACTAAAAATGTAATTGATAAAAAAAAAATGATCTGGAAAACATGAAGCATAATTCTGCAAAGCAAGCTCATAAAATATGTATGCAATATTTTTTTCATGTAGGGAGAATGACATTACAGGAGGTTTGATAGCTGCAGTGAGACAAAATAAATAGACTGTAGTTGTGCCATCATAACAAATTAATCTTTGCAGAATGAAGATACAACGTCAAGCCATTGTACCAGCCAGACCATCTGATAGTCATAATGAAGCTCGTTTAAACTGGTTCAAAGAGCCTATGCTAGAAGCTCTAGGCACAAGGCTGGAATCAAATGGAGAAGAGATGCTGGCCCATAACAGGCTAATTCAGCTACTCATCCAGTTCAGATATAGAAACAGCAATCAACCTAATGCACATGTCTTTGGAATGAGAGAAACAGCATTACCTGGAAAAGCCAAACTGACATGGGAAGAATATCACACAGGCAACATTTAGATTTGAACCCAACAATCTGGGTCTGAAAGGCAGCAGTGTGACACCATGCCCTTTTGAAAAGACCATGGAAGCAAACATGGATGAACATTTGAGAGTATCAGGGGGCATCTCAGAACCCCAAACCCCAGACATAACTGCACAGACACTAGTCCCAAGTTCAATAGACCTTTTACATAAACCAGTCCCTTTACAGGTTTAAACAATTTTTTCTCCTCCAACCATCCCCAGACAATCTTTGTCCTCCTCTTTTCCCAACTCTGACTCACCTGAGTAAGGCAGAGTGGCTGCTTTTATGCAAGACCCAGTAGTACTTCTGTTCCAAAAACATTGCACCCAGGAAGCCCTTCCAGGTCACGTGGAACTGCCATAAAACAACGGAGTCCTCTCCTGGTAGTCCCTCCAGGTGAGGAGCCCAATAGTGCTGTGCTACAGAACAACAATTCCAATGCAGCCCTGTGGGTGTTCAAGCGAGAGCAGGGCCGGATTTTCCTATAGGCTAACTAGGCTTCAGCCTAGGGCCTCAAGATCAAGAGGTGCCTACATTCAAATTGTTAACAAAATTTTATTATCTCTCATGTAATTTGCAAACTTAAAAATAGAAGGTGAAAGGGCCTCATAAGTGGAATAGCCTAGGGCCTCTTTTCATATAAATCCGGCCCTGAGCGAGAGCCATGCCAGAGGAGCACTGCCACCTCTTACTCTAGAGTAAGCTGTTCAGGGGAGGCAGTATGCCTCTGTCCATCCATTATATCATTTTCCCAACTAGGAAAAGGAATAGAAAACATCCCAGCTAGGATTGGCATCCATCTGTACCGTCAATCCTTCCTGGCTGGGAACAAAAACGGCCTCCAACCCAGTTGAGATGCCAGTCCATCAATTACTTGTATCAAACAAGATAAAACCTAATGGAGTTGTTTAAACAAAAGCCCTTTCTTCTGATGGCAGACATTTAATCAAAACTGGTCCCCCATGGCCCTATATCTGGGTTAAGTATAGTTAGGAAAATCAATATATGCATGAAAGCATGATTTTCTCATTATTGATTTTATTCCCTACAGTTTATCAGTATTTTAGTAAAATGTCTACTTTATATTTGTGAAAGTAGCTACTTAATTTCAGGGGTTTTGGCAACCATATCAGACTAATACATGTACAATAAATAAGTTGGCTTTATTATTTAATATCAGTGATAAAGAAGGTGTGAACAGTGGCTACTTACATTGCATTCTTCTGTAAGTCCAAAATAAAGGGCTGATTAATTTCTATATGACTAGCCATCCTGTTCATTGTCTGACTCTCCTGCTAATGGAAAGCTGTACACATAAGCTTAATTAACATGACTGCAGTTTTTTAAGACATTGCTTTGTTTAAAGCATGATTTAAAAATTTGGACTGAAAAATATAATAAAATTCATTCATTCCCAAATACTTCATGTGACATTTAAAGTCATACACCTCAAGAAATTCAAATTAAATAATGCTAAGCTGATTTACTGGAATACAAGAGTTGCTGAAAGTGATAGATAGATAGATAGATAGATAGATAGATAGATAGATAGATAGATAGATAGATAGATAGATAGATAGATAGATAGATAGATAGATAGATAGATAGATAGATAGATAGATAGATAGATAGATAGATAGATAGATACTTTATTTGTCCCTAAGGTGAAATTAAGACTTAACAGAAGCTCAAGAAAAGTATTAACATTGCAATAAAAACAGATAAGAGCTTCTGGCTATTGCCGACTAATTACAGGCTTGCAGGTGGGACTAAGATGGGTAAGACTAGGGGTCAGATCTGCTGAGTTCTGCCACAGGTTTACATTTAACATTTGAATAAAGCAGGTCCAGTTTAATGTGGCTATGAATTGAACGTGACAAATACTGATAAACGTTTGTCATTTTTCCTGCTAGAATTTCCATGGTTCCAAGGTACCACCAGGGTTCAGGGTTGAAATGATCCATCATTAGAATGTTAGATTAATCACAGAATGAATTCTTTCTATTGCTCAGTATCTTTATGCTGAGGAAGGAATATGACATTTATTCAAGATGACATTACTTATGATATGGTTTTGTTTCATTGTGGGTTATCTCATGTATCATTGTGTTTGAATCTGACTGTTTTTGGTGGTTTATCCAGTGTCACACACGTGCGATTGGGAGGCAGCGAGAGACCCTGAATAATAGTAGTACCACGCCAGACCAGGGCGTTGCGAGCTGCACTAACTTTCTCTCTCAATCCACTACAGACCATCCACGGCAAATCCCACTAGGTCCTGGCACCATTGGTGATGTCACTTCTAGCTCCGGCTCTACCGATGACACAATTTCCAGTTCTTGGCTTATAAAGCCAAGATCTTTACCTATCTAAATCAGTTCTGTTTTGGACTCGTATCTGTGAACATCTCTTATTCATTTAATTGTTTTGCAGCCAAGGCACAATATACGGGTGGCTGCCCCAAACCTTTCTTGATGACTTTGTGTTGTTTTTGTGACAGTGGTGCAGTCGGCAGGATGTTTAAAGCCCAGAAGAAACTAGGACAGGACCTGAAGCCTAACCAGGTGGGAGATACCGGGGCCAAGTTTCCGGGTGGGGGAGTTCGACCCGGTGCAGGCTCCGCTCCCAATATGTACACCCGAGCTAGTAACAAAACAAAAAGAGTGTGTGAAAGAGACACACAGGAGTGGGCTGCTTCCTAGGAGGAAAACAAAGGGGTCTTATAATGCTCTCTCGGAGGAGAGAGCTGTTCACCCCATTAGAATCAAGATCCCGGATAAATGTGGGGTATCCCCAGACCAGCAGGTAGAAAGAATTAAAAATTGTGAATTTGATCCAGAGAGGTCGACTCAGGAGAAAGCTTTTGCTCTCTGGGAACAAGTGGCACAATTGCTACTGCCATTTGAATGTACAACATTTCAGATAGTAGAGCAGGTAGCCTGCTTCCTGTTAATGAAAAGTCTTCCCAAATATCTGACCCAGCTCGACTGGGGAGACTTTAAAAACATGGAAGAGCTTATTAAGCTCATAGAACTATCTAAAACAGCCTTGCAATCTGAGAGAGCATAACGGTCCTCTAGTGGACTCCGTGGGAATTACATTCCACAAACTGTCTCTTTCATACAAACCAGAGCCTGTTCTGAAGTCCCCGGGCCCTACTCTGGAACAAGGAGGGATGAAGGTGGAGAGAGAGAGGAGAGGTTTATGTGTGCTTACAATCCCACTGATGATATCACATATGGAAGTAGTAGTTGTGAATGGGTTGAAGCACTCCTTGATTCCAGCAGCAACATTTCCATTGTTGATTGCCAATATATACTACTGCGACAGTGGACAAAAGTAAAGACCAGTATAACGTGTATACAGAAATTCGTAAATATAAAACTGCCCACATAACGCTTATCGTGCTGCTTACTTAGATAACGTTGTCATTTATTCCAGCACATGGAAGGAACATGTACAGCAGGTCAAAGTGGTATTGCGGAAGCTGGGAAAAGCCGAGCTTCGAATCAATCCAAAAAAATGTTTTTTTAGGTTGAAATAAGCTAAATATTTGGGCTACCTGGTAGGCAGGGTACCGTAAAGCCACAGTGTCCAAAGGTAGATGCCATATTGAAGTGGCCCCGTCCATGAGCCAAGCGGCAAGTCCAAGCATTTCTCGGATTAGCTGGGAATTATCGTCGGTTTGTACCTCAGTTTTCAGAGAGAGAGCGGCACCCTTGAATGATTTAACAAAGAAGAGGGCTCCTAACAATGTATTATGGATTGATAAGACAGACGCTGAATTTTGTGACCTAAAACAGGCCCTTACGTCAGCACCAATATTGAAAGCACCTAATTTTTCTCTTCCTTTTTAATACTGCAGATGGATGCTTCGGACACAGGCCTGGGTGCCGTGCTGAGCCAAAGCGTCAATGGTGTTGAACACCCCGTCATGTACCTGAGCCGGAAGCTGTTGTATTGGGAGACCAGGTACAGTATGTGGCGGTGGAAAGGGAAGCCTTTGCAATGAAATGGCCGATTACGCAGTTGTGGTACTACCTCTTGGGCCGTAAATTCAATCTTGTGATGGATCATGCACCACTACAGTGGATGGCCCTGCACAAGGAGTCAACTCCGTGGGTCACTAGGTGGTTTCTTGACCTCCAACTGTATAAGTTTTCGCTTGTTCATCATAAGGGCTCTCTCCATGCCACCGCTGATGCTTTCACTCGAGTTCACAACCTCTTGGTTACAGAATACATATACAGTATATACTGCAAAAGAATATATACAATATATATACTGTATACATAAAGCTATAACAGAATCAATTATTAAACATAAGAAAAAGGATTGAATGTAACATAAGGGTTAACTAAATGTAAATTAAAGCTGAAAGCACAAGAGATCTCTGCCTCATCTTAGAGAAGCTACCAATGTAATTTTCTGAGGTTAGAATGAGGTAAATAAACTGATGGAAAAGCCTGTACACCCTTCCCATGAAGTGGTGCTAAGATCCAAAGAACAATCTGCAAAACACCCACCTTAATGAAGCAGTGTTCAGAATAATGGAAGTATTGACATAAGCAAGAAATTGCTGGTGGCCTTAGTTGATTGGAGGGGGTAATAAAGTTCTACATATTAAGAATTAGATGAAGTGATGTACAGTATTAGATAAGGTGATGTAATTAGAAAAAAGTATAAAAGCAGATAATTTTATTAATTGGGGGCACATTCCATGGACGGAGACATCCATGCATAATTCTGTGCAAATAATGAATTTTTCTGTATTCTCATCTGGGCTCCGTGACTGCCTTCTTTGAAGATAGAGGAAAGTTTTTTCCACAACACCAATTGGAAATACAAAAGGAATGTAGCCAATTTATTTCAAATGTTCTAAGTCTCCCTGGATAAAGACATCAGTCAAATAATAAGTAATAATCTTATTATGTCACTGGAACTGTATATTCTTGAGCATGCTATACACAAACTTTACTAAAACAATCATGAATTAGTTATTATTATCATTAATTTGTGCTTTACCTAGTGAACTAGCTTTTGTTGGTAGCCATTGCAAAACACAATTTTTTAACTGAAATAGGTAATCAATAGGAATGATGTGAAATTTGTATATATACTACTATCATTACTAGATGTTTATGACTTTAATTTGTTTATGTCGTTCACTCAGGTATTTCTTTTTGTGCTTCTCATCAGTTGTATGTAGTTCCTTTTTAAAGTTCACAGACGCAAAAACATATGTAATGAATTTTAGAGATCAAGGGGTGGGGAGAATTCACTTTCAATGTAAGCAGCCACACACATAAATGTAAATGATTTTCCACAAGGATATGGGTAGGGTTCCCTTTCAAAGACAATAGATGTGAATGTATATTACAATGGAATAACTTGTGTAGTAGATAGTAATAGTAGCTTCAGTTGGATATCAGTATAGATAGTTTGGCATATTTGTATCAATTCATTAAAAACTGAAACAACAAAGAGCTGCAGGCAGTCAGAACTAATCCCAACATTATCAGCTGCAAAGCAGCAAGTAACCCTGTGTAGAATGATAGTACATCACAAACACACTTGGTCGCTTCAGAGCCATCCGCTAACCTAACAAACCAGGATTTCAGGTATTGAACTAAGGAGCGATGAGACAGTAAGACTTAATGCTTTACCACCTTGCCTCCCATCTTTTTATGAATGTAATCCAAAACGTGTTTTTTCCTAAAGAAGTTTAACTTGAAGCAGTAGCATAATACACATAGATGGTAACAATTACATAGCTTTTTGACATTCCAAGTTTTTTTAAACAAGATGCTAACAGTTAATTTTAGAATTATTATAATGATATATTATAGTGTCTGATTGGCACCTTTCAAAGGCTTTTGTGTTAGGAATTGTAGACTGAAAGGGCAGGAGGGAACACTTTTGTAGTCATGCCAGCAAAACAATAGCTATTGTTATAGAGCACAGATGTTACAGAGGGAGACTGACAGGTGTGACAGGTTGTCTATTGATTGTGGGATAGTTGGTGACTGCTGAGGTGGAAGACCTCCTAGGGGGAACAGAGAAGTTTATAACCAGATCGGTGCTAAATTCAGTCATTATGGTATACACTTGGGCTAATGACATAAATAAGGATAGCTTGGTGGGTTGGGAAGCAGATTGAATGTCTGCTAATGACAACGGGATACTACAAAAATAAGAAAGATAACAAACAAGAGGAAGGCAGTAGGTCCATCAAGGGCATTTGAGTGCAAGCATAATGCTAAAACTGTCAGACACAGACATGTTCATGGATTCCAGCTGGGCTTCTAAAATTTTGCAATAGAATTGGATTATAAACCAGTAGATGTAACAAATTTATCTTATGTAATTAAAATTCTGTTTAGCCATGTTGCTTATTTTAGAAAGGGGTACTCATTGTTTGAAGTTTGAGCTTTCTTGAAATGCAAATGATTAAAACATATCTGCTATAGGTTAGGGCATGTCTCAACATATAATATTTCAAATTGCAGCCCTTTTTAGTGAATAATTCTTATGTAGATAGATGTTACTTTAATCTGTCTGGTCAGTCTGTTCCTGGGCATTAGTGAAAGTTCATGGAAGCTGTGTTTGAAGAAATGACTAATATGTAGTCTAAGGGCTGGTACTTCCACTTTTATAGAATTGATTATTTGAGCCCTTGCTGGATTAGACCACTAAAACCCCCAAACTCCTGCTCTATGGCCCTGAGAAATACTAACTCCTAATACTGCTCCCAGTGTTGTATTGTTGGAGACACCCTTCTGATGACACTACTCACATTTTTAAGGCTTTAGGAGACACCATCTCTTATGGAGGTCCTTGTTCCATGCTGCTTTTCTCACATAGTCCCACTTTTCCATGTGGCTCCCTGTTTTGCAACTTCCAGGCAGATATACCAGTTTTGTGTTAACTAGATTCTTTCATTAAAAATAGAAAATAAGTATATTTTCTATACTGTTTGTTTGGTGTCTCTGTATTTTAGGACTATGGCACTTTATACAAGATTTTAAAATTCCATTTTGCTTTGGTACTGTACTTTGAGATCTAACCTCCTTGTATTTAATACCTGTTAGTCAAGATGCCTCTCTATAATTATTAAAGGTTACTGGAGCTTTTCTCAGTTTTTTCCACAAGGTTACAGGAAATGAGAGCACAAACAGTAGTGAGAAGTACATTTGGTAAGCTGATTTGTGTTTTTTCCTAATTAAAATGAAGTTATGGATTTTACTACACTCTTGTTTCTCATGGTACTGTAGAGTGATGATGTGATGCATGTTAGACGAACATTCAAGTAAGGATTCCACTGTACTCTGCACACTAGTTTAGTCCCTAGCATATATAAAGTGTGCTGATTCTAGAGTCATATAGCTACTACTAGTTACTTGGTCATCTCTGCTGGGACAGTTTTATAAATACAAATATAATTATACAAATATAATTGTACCATTGGGGAGTTAAACTGCGTGGGCTATTTGCTTCCTCACTACACTAGATGGCAGCACCCCTGGGCTAGGATTCCCACATGGATACTTGCAGGGCATGCTGGGACCTGTAGTTCCATGGGACAGCCCTTTTGGGTTCTATGGGAGCTGCCGGGTGAGCTGCGGGGATTATTAAGCCCTACTTTGTAGGCCTCTTGCTTTACTCAGAAGTGCTTTCAATGCCTATGCCCTAGCACCAGAAGTTCTCCCAGGTCCAGGATAAAAGAAGCTGCTCAACCTCATCCAGAAAAGTTTAATTCAGGTGTGAGGGATGAACATAGGTTGCCTTGGAGATATGGAGGAGAAAAAAGAGAGTTTGAGAGAAGAAGACTTGTGTTGTGATTTCAAAACCTTTTTGTAATGTTTTTGTACAAATAAACCTTTTTATTATACCGGGATAATTGTGTGTGTATGGTTGTGTCTGGGGTTTGGGGTGCTGCAACGCTCCTTAGAGGTCATACCCGGTACAGCTGAAATGTTTCTTCATGGATACCTGTATAAATCTTGAATTGGCAGGTCTATTTAACCCACACCAGAAGTACTCTACTTCTTAGCTCCATTCTCATTTCCTACAACTAATCTGGTCTGTCCTACTCCTTACAAACAAATCTTTGGCAAATACTTGACACTTAACTCCAATTTTTGTAATATGCAGCTCTTACAGGACAATAAACATTTTGAGGGTCAGGTAGATATCTCCTGAGGTCTCCTTTCAGAGCCCTAAACAGTGGACCCAGTATGCCTGACAATAGACTGTTTGAGGTCATGCAAGAGACAACATGCATCCTTGCTGGCAGACCTAACCATATTTAAATTTACACCTTCCATTTTCTTATCCTAATGTTTCAATTTGGAGGTGGCTGCATCAGCAGGAACAAGGAAGAAAACAACTCTGACTATAATACCATGCAAATCCCAAATAGACCATAACCATTTTGGAGACCACTGTTTGAACTAGCAATCCACCTTGTTCATTTTAACATCACAAAGCCCTGGGCCTGCCCTTGTATCATTAAACAAAAGGGCTAAACTAATCCTAGACAAGATACCAGTCTATTACAGGGCACACTCACACAAGTATACACACAAAGTCGCAGCAGGCCAGTTTAAAGTTGCCAAATAATCTAACACATCTATGAGACTTGTTGAAAATGTGTTGAAAATCAGCAATTTCTGGACTTTTGGAGCTGTGAAGCAACAGCACTGACCTATTTTTTATTTTGCTTATTGCTATTTACATGTTAGATAACATACATCCCAATGCCACTTAACAAAAGATAAACTAAGGGGAATGTGATTATCTGTTTAGCTGATCCAAGGGCAGCTCACAGGCATATGCATTAATGTCTCTTACATTAAATATCCTTCTCACCTGTCCACTCTGACTCTTTTCCTTTCACTAAGTACTTCACCTTTGTAATTTATGCTCATTAGGCCTTATAACTACACTCTAGTTTTTTCAGTTATTAATGTAATTCCAAGTAACAAACTCCTTACAATATCCAGAATACCCAAGAAATGATGAACAGGAGGATGTTGCAGCTTTTTCAAGGTGGAAAAGCAAATGGTAATGAAATCGTACTAAGTCAAAAATACTTTCAGTCTAATATATGCACAAGACTGACCTCAACTGTAGTGAAGCCTTCATACCCAAACTAGCCTCACAGCGTCTCTTAGAACAAGACCCCTGATGGTACCCTTAATGCCCTTAGGCATGTCAAGGCAGTGATCTGAAACCCTAACCCCATATCTTTAAAAATACACTTTAAAAAATTAACGCTCTCCTATATGTTATATTTTCTGTTTATACAGATATCTGTCAAACATGAATTCTTAGGAAACAGCTTCAAGACACTTAAATTGTAGGCAATGCCACCCTGAGCAGAGAGGGGGTGATATTTTTAATATCCTCTTCATTTTAGCCCACAGTTCAGAGGCTCACCAACCACAGGACCAGTTTCTGTTTCCTCCCATGATGACCCACTCCTATGAAGACATAGACGCCACCGGAAGTCACTGTTCACAAAGAATCTGCAGCTGAAGGGGAAGGAGCACCTTTTTGTTCAAACGTCATTACACTTTGTTTTGCACCATTGTTGACTTTTACTGTGCTACTGGCTGTTTCACCAACTCTTTGTTTTTGTCCTGCATTTTTCATTCTAATAAAGGGCCCTGAATGGACCATAACTGCAAAGACAAAATCACAGTGTAGTACACAAGTTAAGTTATATGCCCCTGTGACAAATACATGGACAATACTAATGTGGCAAGTGGCAATAGTCCAAAATGAAAATGGGGCGCTGATTTGGGGTGGCCCTGTCTCTTTAAATAAGATGTTTTTACAACTGCAGGATCACTTGAAGTCACTCAGGGAGGTCTTGGAGGAAGTTCTTGGCTGGGGCCTATAGAGGCTCCTTCTGGTTACCTGACAGGCATATTTGGACATATTTGTAAGAGTATGACTGGAGGGAAAAAGGAAGGCCAGACAATTAAAATGATTAGTAAAAGTAGTGTGAAGAAGGAGATATGGTGAGCTATAACACTATGGGTAAGTAGAGTAGGCATCTCACATGTTACATAGAGTGAAAACATATGCAGTGTAGGTTATTCTAAGTTGCAATTACTCTTCTGTGTCTGTCTTATCCTGTATTGTGTATCTTCTTTATTTTTATTATAAGGGCGACTGCTCTGGTTGCATTGGGGACCACGGGAACTGAGCTTGGAAGCTCAACCCCATAGGGGCCCGTGGTCACCACCAGGGGGCGCCCTGATGCCTGTGGAGCCCTGGCCCTCAGCACTTCTGCCGGGTGGGGATAAAAGGGGCTGCCTCCCTCCATTCGATGGATGGAGTCGGGAGGAAGAGAGACAGAGCTCGGAAGGAGAGGAGTGGAGGCGGACCAGAGGAAGAGGCATTGACAAGAGGCCTGGACTTTGGGGGAGTTTTGGGGGTTGTGTGTGCACTGTTTAAATAGTAGTTGTGTAAATAAATGTGTTGTGGGTGATTTAAACATGTTTGCCTGTCTGTGTCTGGGCTGTCTTCCACAATATATATATATATATACTGTATATATATTATAGTGGTGGATGGCTGGGGATCCTACCTGGACTGGACGGACCACGAGAGGGAAAATACCTCCCTTGGGCCAGGAGCAGGCAGCCGCCCTGGTCTGCAGACTCATCCATGTTGGGGCACGTGGCAATCCACCAGGGGGCACCCAGGAATCCACCACAACTGGAAATGCTGCCTGAAGTAATTCCAGATGCACCTTGGGTGCTTCCGGGTGCTCATACGGCACTTCCGCCACTCCAGGAAGTGCCATCAGAAGACTATCAGAAAACACCTGGAGCACATCCAGGGCACTATAAAAGGGGCTGCCTCACTCCATTAGACAAGCCAGAGTCGGGAGGAAGGAGACAGAGCTTGTGAGGAGGGGAGTGGAGGTAAGAGAAGAGAGAGAGAAGAGAGACTGTTGGGGTTTGTGGGTGCAGAGAAATGAACGTGTGTGTTTGTGGACATTTGGTGTCTGTCTGTCTGTGCCTGAGGGCTGTCCTTCCACAAAAAATATATATCCATCCATCCATCCATCCATTTTCCAACCCGCTGAATCCGAACACAGGGTCACGGGGGTCTGCTGGAGCCAATCCCAGCCAACACAGGGCACAAGGCAGGAATCAATCCTGGGCAGGGTGCCAACCCACCGCAGGACACACACAAACACACCCACACACCAAGCACACACTAGGGCCAATTTAGAATCGCCAATCCACCTAACCTGCATGTCTTTGGACTGTATATATTTTTTTTTTCTTTGGACTTCTTGACTCATTTTGGGGTTCTGAGTCTGTTCAAAGCGCTCTGCTACAGGCCACAAATGACAATAATAATAACTGCTTGCACTATAATCTTTGAAATTACCTTATCAATTACTTCTAAAAAATACAAGAGAAAAAAACAAGGGCAAGATATTTTTGTATGATCAGCCATTCTGAGGTTTGCCTGTTTTTTTTGCAACAAATTTGATCAAAGTTGCAGGTGGGAGCACAGTTAGCTTAAACACACATGACAATGGATTGTAGGATGAAGAAGTATCATCTTTAGGCTTCCTGAAAGGATCTGAGTTGGGGCTGATGATCTATTAATTTTGATAAATGATTTTGATGAAAATGTAAGACACATCTGGTTTAAATTTTTTGAAGACTATAAACTTTGTTTATTACCATAGAGTAAATTATACCGCTACTTCCTTAGATAAACCTTCAGATTTGGCTTCATGTATGGAAGATAAAGTTTAATGTACACAAAAGTAAGGTTTTATGTGTCTGAAGGGAGAATGCTAAATATAATTGTACAATGTGCGTTCTGGAGCTGTAAAGAATACTCTGTGACCATTTTAAGTACTGTAGTTCTACAGTAGTTTGCATCACTCTAGACGTCTGGACAGTATATACAACTGAGTAGCAAGATGAACAGGATATTAGGAAAGAGAAAATGTGTCAAGTCCAGGGCAAGGAAGTTTATCAGAAGGTGTATAACACACTTTTAAAGCCACAAGTGACATTTCTGTTTGCATATTACAAGAAGGACTGAACAGTACTGGAGAATGTGATCACTGTCTGTGTGGAGGTTTGCATTTTCATCCCTATGTCTATGCAAGTTTTCTCTCACTAATAAGATTTTAGTTCTACATCCTAAAGATGGACAAGTTTGGTCGATCATTGACTGCAGATTGTGTCAGAGTGTGAGAGAGTGTGTCCGCTATGGACTGGTTCCCTGTCCAGTGTTAGTTCCTGCCTGATCTTTCCAGGATGGACTCTGGCTCCTTGTGACCCTGACTTGCATTTCTTGGATTCTATACTGGAATTATAGATGGATTGGCCTTGATAAATCACATTAACTTTTAATTCTAACAAATTATTACAATTGGTCATTTTTTCTCATAGTGTGCATATTTGAATTAGCGATATATATGCAGGCTCATCCTGTTTAAGGTATGATACATGTTGGTTACTCATCAGTAAACAGTTTTCCTGGCAGTCAGGCTTTATTAGACAAAAGTGTAAAACATGAGATGAGGAAAGTGAGTGACAGAAGTATTGTTGCTTAGCTCCACCACCCACTGGGAGCAGGGGGCTTCCCTCTAAATGAGACACCTTCAGGGATCATGTAATCTGAACCCTCTTCAATGCAGTGTCATCTTAGCTTGACCACCTCTGCAAGAACATATTAACCTCCCTTGTGATTTTACAAAAAAAAATCTAATTTAGCAAGCAATTAAGGGTCACATGCTGGATGAAGTGCAGGATAATCTGGGATTACACACAGGAAGCTTTGTTTCCAAGGCAACCCCCAGCAGAGGGGGTTACTAATGCTCAGGTCAGTCAGTTAATGAAATGGGAATAGTCACTGATTCCAGAATTTATACTTGTAAGGTCTGTGCGTTTTCAATCAACAAGCAAACAGAATATATCTTCAGACAAGGATATCAGGAATTACTGTATATATTAGATATCAAGAGGCATATGGATTTTCATGCTGTTTGTTAGAGGAGGCAAGAAGTTGTTTTTGAATTTTGTTTTTACTATTGAAATTTGTGGTAAACTGTTTTTTAAGTGCATTAGTTCATTTTTAATATATATTTATTATATACAATGTCATTAGCTGCTTTGGTGTATACCAGTATACATGTTTCAGATGTACAGTACATAATAATTGTCAGTAATAAAAAAAATCATGTAGTAGATAAAAAAATGTGTTGACATTAATAGGGAATACATTAAATATGTGAAATAGTTTAGGGCCTTCGCACATACAGTGTATATATTATTTAAAGGATTGTTATAAGAATATGGTTTGGCTGTATTCATCATCATTCTTCCTCTTCCTCTTCTTCCTCCTCTTCCTCTTCTTCTTCTTTTTATTATTATTATTATTATTACTAATGGTGTAATACCGCAGTAGTTAGAAAAATTCCCCCCAAAAAATAAACAGATACGGGAAAATTTGTAAACTGCACTGAGACAGTAACTGTAACTGTTTTCTCAGCACTGTTTAATAATTATTTCTTAATCATTTTTGTGTAATTTATGCTTAATCAGAAATTCTAACTTCACCTATTGCTTTGTAACTTAAAACATTTTGATTGTGTCAGCAGTTAGTTTACATTTAGTTGAGGGTTTCCCGGTAGTCCCACAATTAGTGCATTAGATTTTCTCTAGTGCTGTTATCTACTTTTCTAATCTTATTTTACAATTAAATATGATTATAAAGAAATTTCCACAGAGAATGTACCAGTCTACTAGTCTGTTCATATTCAGTATTATTGATTGCCAGAAATTTTTCAACAAAGTTACAAAAAGGTGACTAATGTCTATTTTGTTTCCTTAATCAAAACAATACAGTATTTTGATGGTGTCATTTGACATCGTTAATTATTAGTGCTGTCTAAATCAGAAAATTGCTTTCACCCTATTCCTCCACTGTGAATGGAAAATTGGCTTCAGCCATTTTTAAGGTCTGTTGTTCATTAAATAGGTGAAACAGATAGAGCCTGAGGCTATCCCTCTATTTTCTAAAAGTGAATTCTATTAACCAAAGTGTCTCTAATTGAACCTTTTGTCACACAACATCCAACCATGTACTAATTCCACTATCCTCTCTCTTCTTGGGAGGCTTTTGCCTCTAGGCAGGTTTACTAGAAAGGATAAGAAAGCAGAGACATTGTCTTTTCAGCTGTTAAACGCTTGTGATTACTCTGACTCCTCTGTTACATGATTCAGATAAATCAATACAAAATGCTTGAATCGTGAGTGGTATATAATCACACTGATGGAAGAAAAAATGTGTACAAATTATTTTTTGATGTATTTGTACATATCATACACATACATATCCATCCATCTATTTGTTGAATCTCAGTTTCAGGGTCACAGAAAGCCTGCATCCTATCCCAGCAGCACCAGTATACTGAATACATATTTGGGGATAGAGCGGGGGGCATTCTGGCATCTCTTTGCATCCATAATGAAACCATGAGACAAAGAGTATGTAGGCAGCAGTAATACATTTACTGAAAGAAAGCACAAATAAAATGACATAAAAAGAATAAAAACAACAACAAATTTTCAAATAAATATATTAAATCAATAAATACTGCAGCCTTTTTGTCTATCTTAATGAAGAATTGAACCCTCTGTGTGGGTGGCTCTACCACTTGAATCCCTCAAAATACACTTGAGCATCCTCTTCCTTATTTTTAGTGCTTCTATGCATCTTTGTGTAGCATGTTGTCAAGAACTAACTACACAAATGCTGCATATGCAGTCTCTCTGACGCATTAAAAAAGCATCAGCATAATGCTCCTTGATTTATATTAAACAGTTTATATGACATGAACAATAATTTTATTTGCCGTTTTAACTGCTTCTGCACCTTGTAAAAGAAGTACATCAGGTAAACTGATTTGTGTATTCTATTTGTGTTTTTCTGTCTCCCTTCCTGTTCACCCTCTACACAACAGACTTCAAGCACAATACCAGTACTTGTCATCTACAGAAATTTTCAGATGACTCTTCCATTATAGGCTGCATTAACTCTTTGAGGGCTAAATATTTTTTCCAAAAATTTTTCCAAGACAAGCACACAATTTCACACACAAATCATCATTAAACGTCTGTTGCTGCATGCTGGGGCTGCTGCCGGTCCCTGTTCAGCATCTCTGGCAGCATCAGCTGTTACAGGGGCAGCTTTATGGCCAGCAGAAATGCATGGTGGGCCGGCTGCCTGGCTATCTTCGTGCGGCAGGTGGACAGTGGTGGCGGACACAGTGTGATACAATGTGATTTGTATCTCTTTTCATTGTAAGTGGCAGTCCCACTAGGTGAACGTTGCTGTAGGTGCATCAGCTACATGAACATGTTCAGCATGTTGATCAGCTGGGGACCGATCAGCTGATGCTGGTAACTCACTTTCATTTTTGATCAAATCTCCAGATCTCTTGCACCAAAATCAGAGTCCAGCAAGTTAGAGTCTGTTTCATTGATAATATGCAAAACGTCGTCCATGGACCGTTTTGCTTTGCATATCTACTTTGGTCTCTCTCCTGATGTCGATGCCATTTTTAAGGTTGTTTTTTCTTCTCTATTTATGCACGCAAAGCTAACTTCCTTTCTAGCAAAGAGAGTCGAACTAAAATGTAACGGCAAGTTTTGTTGCAGTTTACAGCTGATTACCCTCCTCTACTCCTGAATTTCGATAAAAGTCGACATCCACCCTGAAAGAGTTAATAGTGGAAATGAGTCGGAGTACAGGAAAGGTGGACTTTGTCTTGTGGTGCAGGGATAACAACCTGCAACTCAACATCAGCAAGACAAAAAAGTTGGTGTTGGACTTTCGGAATGCCAAAGAGCCTCTGAGAATAGTCACCATTCAGGGAGAGGATGTAGAAGTGGTGCAGAGCTAGAAGTATCTGGGGGTTCTCATAAATAACAAAATGAACTGGTTTGACAACACAGTGGCACTGTATGAGAAGGGCCAGGGCAGACTGTACTTGCTAAGGAGACTCAGGTCTTTTGATGTGTACTGGAAATGTTCTACCAGTCCATAGTAGCCAATGTGGTGTTCTGCGCTGCAGTCTCGTGGGGAAGGAACCTGAGTTCAAAAGAAGCACCATGCCTATGCAAACATCAAGCAATTCATTGCTTCCACCTGATGTACTCATTGAGTTTATTTTTTTATTGATTTATTACTTGGATGTATGTGAGTCAGTACCTTTGTTTTTTATGTTTCTGGTGCTGTATGCATTTGAATTTCCCCTAATCTAATCTAATAACATGGACTTGTATATTTTAAATCATTCTTTTTTATCATGGCGCTGGATAATGGCAAAGTTTTGCCTTTGTTGGCCATACAAGCAGGTGACAATTTTACTGTACTCTGTATACATGTCAATACTACTGTTATAATTCATCTTTGGTTATATACAATTGTTTTTTTTATAAAATATTCTCACAAATTTTAGTTTAATGTTATTGTGAAATTTGTATGTTATTACAGTGATTCCACCAGTCATTCCACCACTATCTGGTTTTAGCACAATCAAGCGAGAGAGGACATGCAGGTGCTGGGTGTAACAGAACAAGATGCACAGGACAGGAAGATATGGAAAAAGATGATCCGCTGTGGCAACCCCTAACAGGAGCAGCCAAAAGAAGAGGAAGAAGACTACCATTTTATGTTTTGGTTTGACAGGCACTACAATCTTGTTTTCAATTTTTAAGGCCATTGCTGATCATGTGACCAGACATTGCATCATAATGATTGTTATCTCTGTGAGCAGACTGAGTTTGAGGGTGAGCCAGGAGAACAGACAAAATCCAAAAAGGATAGGTCCATACCAGGAGATCAAAATATACAAGTGTCAAAGAGGCAAAAATGAGAGATGAGAGGCAAAAATTGTGGTCAAAACAACAAAAACAAAGAAGTCATTGACCAAAATTTCATTATCGAAAAAGCTTGAAACAGTGATTAGAAAAAGGTTTTGAACCTGCAACAGTTTTTTCAGATGAGGAAGTGAAATCTAGGGGACCTTTTAACCTGTTACGTTGTGCAAACAAAAACTCAAAATGGAACTCTATACTAATAATAAAAGAGGATGGCACTCAGAACTCCATGCCCAAGCCAAGCTTTGAAAATTGTATACTTTTATGACTCTCATTTCCCAAATTATTTTGGGAAAAACAGTCTTCTCCAGTTGTGGATATTGACTTTTTAGCTTTGTTTTCACATCTTGATCTTTGACTAACATTTTAATCTGTTTGATCCAGCTCTGACATCCCTATATGTAAATCCTAGTCTTTTACACTTGTCTCTTTGTACTGGCTGATTTCAAACCAATTTGTCCATAATAAAGGCTTGGGCCAGTTAAAATAATAGACCCTAAGATATTTCACGTTGAATCTGAGATCTTCAAACTGATTTATGATTCACTATATCATGAAGTAGATAAACATTCAGAATATTTCTTGAAAATATATGACAAATTAGTACAATTATGTTTGAAGATAAAAGAAAATTATTTTAGGTCATATATTGGGCAAAGTGCTTTAACATGTATACTTAATAGAAAAATACTGCAAGTGCAAAAGAAAGAAACAAATGCATTTCTGTCAGACTGTGCCCATATTTTTGGAACATGAGGTATATTTTTGAATGTTTAAGCAGGGGTGTGTGGGACTGGGTACTCCCAATATTTGCCATTTAAAGATGTTTTTCTGGCGTCTGTTAGGATAAATAATTTTCACAAGATGCAGGCACTAGCTAACTAACTAGTCAGTAGAAAATGTTATTAGTGATTATATTTTAGAGCTATAATTGACAAAAAAAATCCCATAAAACATTAAAAGGTAGTTCAATTGATGGTGGATCCATTAGGAAAGGGTTCATTGGGTTTATTACTCTGTTGGCACTTCTGAGCTCTGGTTGTCTGCATGAAGAAAAGATAAGATTCTTTGTTTTTTCCCTTGGCTGAGAAAACAAACATAACTGCATCATAAACTGAGTAACAGGGGAATTGGAATTCTGGGAACTGTTTTAAAATTGTTTAAAAAACAGTGGTGTCTCCTGCAGTTCACTTTCTTCTAGTAGCAACTTTACCTTCCCAGTCTGAGGAGTACAGAGATATTTTTAGTAAGCAAAAACCAATAGAATTTCCACCATACCAAGAGTATGAGTGTGCTACTAAGTTACTCCTGGGTTCCCCTTTACTAAAGGGAAAAATTACACCCTTTATTGTCATGAGTCTAGAGCTTTAGAAAATTATATTAAAGAGAATCTTGCTAATGGCTTTATAAGACTGCCTAGTTAGCCCCATGGGGCTGGATTTTTTTTATAGAGAATAGACAAATTGTACTCTTTGTCTCTGTATAGATGACAGGAAATTCAATAAAATTACAATTAAGAATAATTATCCCTTATCATTGCTTTCGTCACTGTATGCTTAAAACTACATATAATGAACATATACCATCTTATTTGTATTAGAAAGGAAGGAAGATGTGTGGAACAAAGTGTTCAATGCCACCTCAGGACATTATGAATAATTAGTGACACTTGAAGGTTTAGCAAAAGTTCTTGTGATGTTTCAGCCTTTTGTGAATTATATACTCTATTTAGAGTTGCCTTGGAAAGTTATATATTAGTTTACTTAGATGATATCTTGATTTGCTTCTAAAGACTCCAGAAATCCCACATACAAAATGTGCAAGATCTTGCCAAATTGTGAGCACATAATTCTTTGTGAAATTAGAATAAAGTCAGTTTCTTCAGTCCACAGTATTATTTCCTGGCTATGAAATTTCAAGACAAGGCTATGGTCTAAGCTACTTGAAATGGGAAGAAACTAAAACAAAGAAATGAGTTTTGGTCATGGGAGATTGTAATTTTCTGGTACTGACCCCTGCTTTTTAAAAAATGTAAACGTTGTATCACTGAATTACAATTCCTTAAAAAATGAAAAAATCGAAAACTAGGATTCATCTGAATATTGGATAATGCTGTAATTGCTTTTTGTGTATTGCACAATCCAAGTTTTTGCAGCTGTAGTCTAACATAATTATTTAAAATGAAAAACAAAATTATACTCTATCCACCTGAAGTTTATATTCCAGTTTTAAAAGGGCATGTAAGCAAAATGTACATTCATAGAAAGTCATAAATCTTTATTTTAAAATAGAATATTTTTAGATAATTATTTATGTGTTGGTTGGGTTAAAAGATCAGAAGCCCCAAAAGAGAGAGTCGAACTGTTCAAATGAGGCAGTGTGGGGTAGGCGTAAAGGGCCAGGGAGGTACTGACCCACCTAGATATACCAGGCGTCAGGCCATATAAGGACCAGAGAGCTACCGGCCCACCTAGATAGACGGGGCGGGGGTCACCCAATCAGAGTTGAAGGGATTTTATGGCTGAGATACAAAGGGGAGAAAATTAGGTTTGTTGCATGCAAATATAACATAAATCTTACACATCTATTATGTCTTTCATGAATGTGTATTCATTGACTTTAATTAGAAATACTCGGATATGATTGGTTAGACCACACACACAGCTCTGGTTACCAGCAGCCTCCTTTCCTTCTCCCTGCCACTCTTTTTCTCTCATCTCTATACATATAAAACCCAACGTCTGTCTATCTGTAAGTCTGTCTGCTTTTCACGAGAGAACTACTTAATGGATTTAGATAGGGTTTTTTTTTAAATAATTTGCTTGAACATTCCAGTTGATTTTGTGACTTCTCTCATTGCACGATGCATCATAGTTTGCTTGCGGTACCGATTTATTTTTGCAAATCCGTGACAGATAGCTGTGGGCCAAGGGGTGAGGGAAGTGTGATGTCAGGAGTGGGGAGTCGGTCCACCTCTGTGTTTTGGAGTTTAACTTGCCTCTGCTTAACTAGTGATAACTTTTTGTTTATTGATTTTTAAAGTTTGTGTTGTTTCATTACTAGGTGGGTGGAGCTGCAGGGAGCAACTAATTCCTGATAACATTAGTAGCTACAGTAGTATATACAGTCATTTCGAAGCAGAGCACTTTAACTATCCTTTTTGAAAATCAATCATGCAACTCAAAGAAACTCCTGCTTCTCCGCTTCATCATGATATAAGCACAAGGAGTGGCAGCAATCAAAATCACCAACAGAAACCTGTCTTGAGACACCTGGCTGTTTTGGGTGAAAAAAGTGCCATCACTCTACTACCTACACCACCCAAATTTTCTGTGTATCAAAAAATATAAAAATAAAATATAAATTCACAATATTTTTTAGCCAAATGGTACTGTTTAATTTCTTAGAGTACAGTACAGCATATGAGAGGATGCCATAATCCACTCTGTTATTTCAATGGCCACCCACTTTCACATTTCTGAGCTGATTATAAAGTGTTCTGGGAAATTAGAGTTATGTATTCTATAAATACTGCATCATTTTATTATTATTACTATTAGAGCCATATATTTCCACAACCACTCCCTAAAAAGATATGAAGGCCCTATATTAAGGTTAGACAAAATAAGACTGTTAAGATACATTTCCACAATTAAAAAATAATATACAGTATACTGTTTATTTAAGTGAATGGATTGAATCATAGGTTTTTCTTTCTAGGTGTAAGAGAATGACACATTTTTGCCTATAGGGATATGATTTCTGTTTTAGCTTCAATCAGATAAAAAGGGAATAACAAATTGCAGAATATTGCTGAATTGAATGAATACAATGTATTGCAAAACACAGGAAAATGCAATTATTATAGTATCATGAGACAAGTTCCTTGATATTATTGTATTGTATTCCTAGCAATTAAGAAGCTTAATGTCTATGAAGAAATTGCTTGTTTTTCTAGTGCTTAGATTGGATTTTTATCTTGGTAGTACAGCACCGTAACTTCACCCATCCCAAAGATATGTGCGTTAAATAAAGTGGAGACACAACAAATAGCATGTGTGAGAATGTGCTATGCAACAGATTTGTGCCTTACCCATAGCTGGTTCCTGCTTAGTGGCTGATGCTGTCAGGATAATTTTAGGCTCTTCCTAATGCCATAATCAAAATCTGTGTTCAGAAAATAGATAAAAGATGAGTGAATGGCTGTATTGTTCTTTTCTGCAATAGTTTGGCATCCTAACCATGATGGATTGTTGCCTTGCAATTATTGCTGCTAAGCTAGGTATCAGCTGTATGTGACTCTGTACTGCAAGAGAGTAGGATTGGAAAATGAAAGAATATTCAATAGAGAAGATGAAAGAGTATCCAAAGATTAAGTGTCTGTGTGTCTGTCTGTATGTCCGTATAGTTGCTATGGTGCATCTTCATTCCAATAGTCATTACCACTGCTTTTACAAATTCCATACCAAATTGCATATAACAGACACATATGCATTGCATGGTGGACTGCAAACATTTAACACTGAGATCCACATTGATTGCTTAGATTTCAAGACGTCTTAGACGGGTAGCACAGCTAGTGATTACATACAGCATTTGCAAATTGTAATCAGTAGAAATGCAAATTCAGGTTTTCTTTCCAGCATTCCAGATTGTCATCCAGCACACAAGAAATATTCACTTTAAGTTTGGTTGCAGAAGTGAACTATAACTTGCCTGAAGAGTCCTCTCACACTTAGTATGGACATACTGCTTTTTCATACAATAATATTTCAAATTCCGCTGTCATTCTTAATCACAGTTTTTGTTTTTTGATAGGCTTACATGTGTCACTGCTCAAGTCAATGCAAACATCCATCCATCCATTATCCAACCCGCTGTATCCTAGGTACAGGGTCATGGGGGTCTGCTGGAGCCAATCCTAGCCAACATAAGGCACAAGGCAGGAAATAAACCCCGGGCAGGATGCCAGCCCACCGCAGGGCGCGCACATACACACACACACAGGGACAATTTAGGATCGCCAATGCACCTAACCTGCATGTCTTTGGACTGTGGGAGGAAACTGGAGCACCCAGAGGAAACCCACGCAGACACGGGGAGAACATGCAAACTTCACGCAGGGAGGACCCCAGTGCAAACATTCTTCATGTATGTATTATGATTATCCATCCATCCATCCATTTTCCAACCCACTGAATCCGAACACAGGGTCACGGGGGTCTGCTGGAGCCAATCCCAGCCAACACAGGGCACAAGGCAGGAACCAATCCCGGGCAGGGTGCCAACCCACCGTAGATATTATGATTATGTTAGATTTTATTACGGCAAGCAACGTAAATCTATAATGTAATTGAAATTTCTCCGGGAATGGTTTTCAGTGTTGAATGTTGTTAGAAAAACACACACTAAATGTGCTTATCATCTGTTATCACTGGGCAAACCTGACTAGAGTAGTTTTTTTGCAGGGATATGCAAATGACTAGAGATGATAAAAGTAAAGCTGCATTTGATTGTCCTATTTGACCTTTGCAGTTAAAGTAGAGGACTTCTGTGAATGTGTCGTGAGTAATTGATCTGCTTCATTTATTGGTGATGTGCAGAGTTGTGTTTGTTGTTATTCATTTGGCTCGCCAAGAATAACTTAACATTATCAAATATTATTAATCTAATTCTGGCTCCTGCTTGGCACCAAGCAGAAAACAGCCCTTAAGAGGACACTAATTCATGCCAAGCTGTACCAATGCATACACCCACCCAGGGCCAATGTGGAGTGACCAGTTAACATAATTGGCTTATCTTTGTGGATGTGGGTGGAAAGCCCATACAAAAATAGAGTGTAGGACTTAGGGACCGTCAAATCTTAACTCAGTGATATTTTGAAGAAAGTTGGTGAATAGGACCGATGAGCTTTGTAGGGCCAAGTACCCCATTCTCTTCAAAGTTTTTTTCTAAAATTCTAATACAGTGGAACCTCGGTTTGCGAGCATAATTCATTCCGGAAATGTGCTCGCAGTCCAAGGCACTCGTATATCAAAGTGAATTTCCCCATAAGAAATAATGGAAACTCAGACGATTCGTTCCACAACCCAAAACTATGCATATAAAAATGATTACTACAAAATATAAAGTAAAAATACATAAAACAAATTAACCTGCACTTTACCTTTGAAAAGAATCATGGCTGGTGTGAGTGAGTTTCTAAACTCTTGTGGGATTCCACCCAACGGGATGACACGTGGAAGAGCGTCCTAAAGCAATCGCAGTCTCCCAGTGCTGTAGCAGTTCATTGTAAAAGCGAATCCGAAAAGATCGCGGACATGCTATAAGTGCCTGCCATCGATAGGTGATACAAGGAACAAGGAACATTATAAATGCGCAGGGCACAGTGCTACTTGGCCACGACCCTGCCTGACTGCTGTGTTTGTGTATAGGAGAATGGCAGATACTGTTACAATAAATAACGGCGGTGTTGCTGTTTCAAACTGAATAAAGCTGGTGTTGTTAAAGTACTGAGACTCAGCTTCGTGTTTTGGGGTGCAAGACAGGGACTCGCACATCACAGCACACATGTGCATGCGCGTGCACACACACAGAGTCACAATGCTGTAGTAAACAGTATACGTGCGTATGGATGTTGACTATATGAGTGAGGTACGCTGACTCAGACGGAGAATAGGAGACGATTGCCCACAATCCCGCAGCGAGAGAGAGAGAGTGAAGAACCATCAGCTCAGTTGTGATCACATGACGCTCAGCAGACAAAGTGTATACATACTACTCGTATTGCAAGACCTCACTCGTTTATCAAGTCAAAATTTATTTAAAATTTTAGCTCGTCTTGTAAAATACTTGTAAACCAAGTTACTTGCAAACCGAGGTTCCACTGTATTCTAATATGTGACTTCCTTATGGGAAAATCTCAAACATGGGATTTAAACTCAGTGTGCTGTATTCATGAGGCAGCATTGTCAACCATTATACCACTGTACCACTGTGAGCCTTTTAAGAAAAAATCATAAAGAGCATTTTTATTTTTGACAATAACAACACATTATAATTAGGATGTTAGCCACACAGTTGATTGCAAACACTTAAAAAATTATGAGATTTGTATATCTTTTAATTATTTTAGATTTTAATAAGGCAAAAAATTTGACTGAATTATTTTCAAGAGTGGTTTCAGTGTTGAATATTGGCAGTAAAATTCATGTGCTTATCAGCTGGGATCATTTAGTGAACCCGAATAGCATAGTTTTTGCAGGGTCATGCAGATTTTTAAATAAGATAAAATTAAAGTTGTGACATTTTGGCCTTTGCAGTTTGTTATGAAACTTGAGAGGTCCCAAGCACAATCAAACAAAAAACATCCAAAAATGCCCACAAGAAGAGCAAACCATCAGAACATGGCTAGAAACAAGGGCAAATTCATGATCTTTATAAACAAAAGATTTATTTTATAAAAATGCCCTGGGGCACAAAGAAGATCCTTGGAGCAAAAAGAAAGGTAAAGGGGTTGCCTAAGCAATAAGAAAATCCAATAGCAAAGAAAGTCCCAATATAGAATGGAAGCAAAATCCGGAGATCAAAAATCCTGTAAATCACAAACCAGAAGAACAGAACTAATTACAACACTCATCAACTCCCACGTGCATGTGGATGAACCAAAAGGGACTGAGGTATGCATTGTCCCCTCTTCCTTTATAGGGCTGAGGACAGTCCCTTGTGGTGATGGAACCACCCACAAAACACATGATCCATAATTGCAGATGCATAAACACACAGAAACTAAATAGTCAACAATAATAAGATAAACAAAAGACTCAAAAATTAACCACATCCAGGGGAGGAAACCTGCCAGACCTGCAAAATAGTTCATGTAGAGGACTAGGCTGAATATGTTGTGTTGATAGTAGTGTTGATGATCTGCTTAATTTGTTTTTGATCTGCAGAATTGTATTTGTTGGTATTCCTTTGATTTACTAAGAATAACAATATAATCAAATTCTGTTACTCCAATTTTGGTGCCAAGCAGGAAGCCGCCCTTGACAGGATACTAAGTTCATCTCAGGATCTACTGACACATGCATACACACAGGACCAATGTGGAGCCACCAGCTAATGTATCCTGCATATCTTTGTGGACGTGAAAGGAAAATCGAAGGAATTACAAAGGGAGTATAGGACTTAAGGACCTTCAAATCTCAACTCAGGGCTATTTTGGAGAAAGTAGGTGAACAGGATTGATGAGCTTCTTGGGGCTGAATAGCCTGTTCTCTTCAAAGTTGTTCTATATATGTGATTTAAACCTAGGATGCTGTATTCATAAGGCAGCAGCTTCAATCACTGTATCACTGTGAGACTTTTTATTAAAAATAATTAAAAGCAAATTTATTTTTGCCAATAATAACACAGTATAATTTAGAAATTAGCCAATGTATTGGTTGCAACACTTAATGAAATTATGAGACAGTCATCAATAACAACACATTTTTAAGAAGCTGAAATATCCCAATGAACATCTTAACTGTATGCAACATGCAGGTAAACTGCTTCAGGCTTACACTCTGAGAATGAGTCCTACATAAAATTACATATTGTGTTATACATGGCGTTGAGTAATGCAGAAGGTAAAAGGTTTACTTGACGTATTCTGACATTTTGCCATTGGATTTGGTTACAAAAGATTTATTTGCTTACATGAGGCACAAAGTTTGTCCCAGCTTTATAGAAGTTCACTTTTTCATTGTGTATGTAAATGATTGGCCTATTAGCCGTTTGTTTACATTTTAAGCCTTTTCAATAAACCAACCGCAGCTGACAGCTAAATCCCACATGTCTCCTTCACAGCAAGTACGTACTAGATAATCTCTCTGGTCTAAGGATGTGCATCTGTCATTTATTAACATCATTAACTCTGTCAAAAAAGGGAATACTAATTGAGGTCTAAGTCTTTTGTGGTCAGTTCATTAGGAAGTTAATTCACCCAGCTTGGAGGAAGCCAGCCATTTTCATGACAAAAGGAAGGAAAATAGTGTCTGTAAAGAGACACAAAAGGACTTACAGGGTGCTAATAGATTATTTGGAAAATGAATCCTTGTACAAGTGACCCGGTGTAAACATTTGACCAACCGTTAAATATAAAGTGCTTACTCTAAATGTGAATTGATCTAGGATATACATCACCTCAAGGTTGTGTTTCAAAATATAATTAAGTGTGGCTTTATTAAACTAAAAATGGAAAGTAATTTTAATCAATCTATTAATTTATGACAAAAATCAAAAATAGTGTAATGCTGATAGTTGCTCCGGAGAAGTAGAAATTTCCTTCAAAAATAATTGTGCAATCAAATACTGGTGTTTGAAGCTCATTTCATTGTAAACAATGCAGAGTGTATTGAATAATTATTATTTCCTCAATTAAACTGAAACTTTCATGTTAGCAGATAAAGGGAAATCAGGATCAGCAACACCTGAGGTTTTCAGTTTTTGAAATAATTGTTTTGTTTTTGTTACAGTGTGCATTGTTGCACTACGAGCACATCGAAGCTGGATGTGTACAGTATGTCACTGCTGTGTGTCATGTAGAAAGTTATGAGATGATAACCTTGTAAACATATACCGTCCCTATAAACCACCATAAATCTAAATGCTGACATTGATATCCACACATAGCTGTGACCAGAGAACATCTGTACAACACTGACTGTACCAGTATATACGAGAATGACATCACGTACAGCATTATAAAGGAATATCTGCATCGTGACAGAATACCTGATATAAGACTTAATGCTTCAATAATTCAATTACCACTGAATAGCTTGAGCTGATACACAATCTGGCTTCCACAGGCTAGCAAGGGATTTTCATGCAAACGACTAACTGCTTTCACTTCATACAATTAAGATAATATTCAGCAGCACAGAAACCCTGATGCTCCACAGGTTGATTTTAAATTAGAATGGCTGGCTACAGGTTTGCTCCTTAACTTCTTTTTAAAGAATTATATTCTAAAAGACGACACAAACATAGAGGTAAACTGTAATGGGATAAATTTGTTTCCAGATGGCATTTGAAAACATTCAAATCGAGAGCTCACAAAATTGTTTTTGATTAATCTTATTTCTTGTTCTTGTAACAAAGTAAAATCTGTTTGGCAAGTTATAAATAACCTGCTGAAATACCCAGCATTGCCCAGGAGGAAAATAAAGTGTTTTTTTTTTCTTTTTTTTAATTGTTTGAGAAAAATATAATTATAAAAAAAAACAACTTCAAAAATATTAAATAAATTAACAAACAATGAAGACTCACTAATGTGCTTGTCTTGCGGACTTGTATGTATGTTATCATCCAGTTGACACTCGGAACTGGCCAACTCTATTTAATTTCAAAGGCAACAGGGTCACGGTGAGGCTCAAACATAAAGAATGCTGGCAGTCACCTCCAGTTTGCCCTCTGGTGGTTGTTCCTAGTGTCAACTGGATGATAGCATGCATACAAGACCGCAAGATCACCTCCCACCCTACCCAGAAGGGGTTGGGTTAGGGTTGATTTCAACCTACAGTATTTTTAATCAACCACTGAGAAACATGTGTACCAAGTGTCATGAAAATCGCTCCAGCTGTTTGTAAGTGATGCTGGAACATACAGTACATACACACACACACATACATTGACTTTTATATATATACATTCCATCCATCTTAATGTAACATCTGAATTGTTAAATTCTGTAATTAAAATTCTTTGTTTTATAATTTTATTTAAAGAATTTAACATTGCATGCAATCAAGTCAAATATATACAACAAGTGACTTCATAAAACTGGGAAGACAAAAATTAAAACAAAAAAGAAAAAACTATCTATCTATCTATCTATCTATCTATCTATCTATCTATCTATCTATCTATCTATCTATCTGTCTGTCTGTCTGTCTGTCTGTCTGTCTGTCTGTCTGTCTGTCTGTCTGTCTGTCTGTCTGTCTATCTATCTATCTATCTATCTATCTATCTATCTATCTATCTATCTATCATAAAGGTAAACGGGATAGCAATTAAACAGAATTCAACCCCCACCCAAAATATTTAAAATGCTGAATAAATTGGCAATATGTTTCAAATCTCTTGACATATTGGAGCCTAATTTTTATTCATCGTATCCATCATAAAATGATTATATTGAAGAATTTTACTTTTCTCAATTTAAGAAAACTTTTTTATGGTGTAGGTAGCCTTTGTAAGTGAGCCAGATCTCAGTTTGACCATAACAGACCCCACCTCTACCTGAGGTGTCACCAGGTGTGTTTAGTCAAGAGTTCAAATCTTCCAGCATGCATTTGGTGTCTGATGCACTCCTCCCTCCGGACAGTGCCTGTTAAAACACAAGGAGCAGAAATCCAGCATTATACTTCAAGTTGTCATCTTGCTCATTCAAACTCCCCCTGTTGTCTCCATGAGTGGAGTTAATGGAGTACCCTGGATGGCTTTCAACACCTTAACAGATATAAGTAACCTAAATCTCAAATAAAAGGTATTTTTTTCTTTAAACTTTTTTTTTGGCAGCATCTCATGTAAATATGCTAATAATCAACAAATATGATAATTAAATCCATCCTGCCATAAGTAAGTCTCTTTTGAACGCCACCTACTCTTAAAAGGACAGAGAAACTTTATATATGACTTCAGTTATGGATTACTACTGTTTCAAATTTAGCTTAAGAGAGGTTATTTAGACTTGTATATTATATTTTGTAAACAGTGTTTTTCTTTTACAAGTCTGATAGCCCCTTCTGATGTAAAATAGATCTTTAGTAGTCATTACAAGTGGTGCAGCAATCTGAGCCGATCTATCACACCTCACATACATCCCATGACAAAATATTTAACAGAAAAAAACTTCTCTTTGTTGAAGAAAATAAAAAATTTAAATTGTTCCAGTTTTCAAAACAGTTAACCCAATCCATGACTGTACCTGAACGTTATGCCATGCATACATATTCTAAGTTATTTAAAAAAAAACAAAGTTCTTATTTTGCCACAATTACAAAAAGTAGACAAACAAACAAAAAAAAACATTTTTTGCTGTTAAAATATTATTAACGTACTTGTGTACTATTTGATAGTTTCAAGATATTAAATATGTTGATGTCATTGAGAGTTGCTACATATTGTAACTTTGTATTATTTGATTTGGGATGTGATGTAAATTTGTAGCAGTACAACAGTGAGTTATTGCTTACCCTGTGCCTTTAATGTTAAACTTTGCCTGTGACTGACTCAAAGGCTAGTTTCCCTATAGGAAAAATATTTTAACTGAATACAATTTTCTTTAACATTTGGTTGAACAGATACAGTACATGTCTTTTTGAAGTTGTATACTATTGGCAACTATTTTGTAAAGATGAGAAAGCCTGGCCCCTTCCGACCGCAAGAGCAAATTGTCCACCAACAGTGCAACTGGAGAATGGAGGTGATGTGATTGCACCCTAACAGTACAATACAGACTGATTGCAGGTTGCTGGCAGGACACATCAAAATTTGCCTAACAATAGACCATGCATCATCATGGGCATGGGGGATTGTTTTATATACAAATTACCATACATTTAAAAGTACTCTCATTTTTCCGTGTATTGGTTTCTTTTAGATATGTTTGAAAATTCAGTCGTACTCTGCAACTTTTGGCTGGTAGACAATTGAAAGTGCATTTCACCTAAAGAAAACCTCCTCACTCCTCCCTTTGCACAACTGACGGGTGACATGCATGTTCGGTGGTGATCGTTTTTACGGCAATGTTCTGACTGGGAACATGAAAGCCAAGACTACATAACTACATGTTATACAATGCTCGAAAGTAAGACGGTGGATTTATGATACATTCAAATCATTCATTTAACCAATGTATAATGTCCTCTATTTATAAATTTGTTTGTATATAAATTAAACATACAGTACCAGTTAATAGTTTGGACACACCCAGAACATTTCATGCTTTTCATTGAAATAGTTATCTTTTTACACATGGCAAGGAATTAGTCACATAAGCCTAATGGTAACATATTGTCATTTTCAGTGGAGATATCAGCAGCCGGGTATATTCTACTTCCCTTCAGAAACTTCCTCCTCTTCTGTGTTTTCCATTAACGTCAGTACATATTACATAGTGTTTTTGTGTTAACATGGTATTTACTTAAACATTCATTTTTATTATATTATATACCATATATTAGTAATTATAAATGATTACAGTGTTTATGAGCTTATGATGGGAAAGTTGCAATGTAAAATAAATTAACTGAATTAATCTCAATAATGCCAGGATTTTTTATGTTTCCTTTATTACCCTGCATTAGATGAAGTGAATTTGGAAAATGAATACATGAATGAATAAACTGTATACTGTCGGGTCTTGTTTTCCACAGAGCTGTCATTTAAACTTTTCTTCCTCACCTACATCTACAGAAGCAGGTTAATTTGAATGCTGGTTCACACAGGTATGGAAAAGCAAGCAATTACTACAACAAAAGCAGACAAAAAATAGTATCCCCATGGGAGACATTTGGGCTTTTGCATCTCTGTGGCAGGCGCACTTAGACAGTTGGCAATATCAGGTTACCAGGAGTAAACATTTTGGTAGCCTTTTGTACTTAGAATGCAGTGCACATTGTAGCTTTTCCCCATTTGAATGCAAATCAGCAAAAATGTCATTTCTCTCTTGTCACTGTTGTCCTCAAGTGGACCAGTTCCCATCACTCTTGTAAAGCTGATCACTTGTCTGTTGCTCAGGCGCTATTTGGACATAACAGCCAGACTCTTTTCATACGGTTGAAAATGTGAAAAGATGTTCCAGCTCTTCTGTCTGGATAGTATGCTTCAAAATAAATCTATAAAGACTGCATGTGACAAGAAAAGGACCATACTGTTGTTAGGATGAAAGTAGTGGTAGTTTCATTTTAAAAATATTTCATTTTAAAAATACTTTCCCATAAAACAGAGCTGCTATTTGACATTCATTTTGCTTCTGGTATCTTAAAATCCACATTTCAGATAACCAAAGTTCACTCTGAATTAAAAAACACCTATACAATAGAAAAAGAATGCAGATTTTAAAATGTATTATGTTTGCATCAGGCCCAGTTGCTGTCTGTGTAAAGTTTGTAAAATTCTTGCTCCAGGTTGCTCTCCTGGTTCTCTATTATCTGTTTATCGGTTTACATCTCAAAGACATTTGTTAGGCAACTCTAAGCTGATTCCATATTTATGGTTGAACTCTGTGATAGACCTGGGCTCCATGCAACCTTTAGTATTCCCTAAACCACCAAAGGGACAACACATTACCATCCATTGTCACTTGGAACTGTGTACTCAATAGTGGCCAGCAGGTTTTCTGGCCTCCTGTCAGACTTTTATGGCATTTCTTCTTTAAGAAGGCATCTTAGGGAGTATTCACACGAGGCACGTTTGTTCTGTACCGTGCCCAAGCGCAATTATCCCCCTTCCCTCCTCCCCCGCTGGTCCACACTCACACTGCCTTAATGTTCTGGGCCCAGGAACGCTTTCGTCATGACCATGCAACTATGTGTAAACCCAAAACAAGATCTGAAAGCAGAGTGACAGCATGCACGTCAAAATGATTTTGCTTATTTTGTGGTTGTTTTGGAGTTGTGTAGAACGGTATAACGCTCTACTCTCTTACAGAAAGTTTTGAGTGTGTCATGCAGCATTTTGCTGTTAATTGTGCTGCACCTACAAGAAGATTTTTACAGTGACAAATGATGTTAAGGGAGGAATTTGCAGCTTTTCTTGCCAACTACCTTTCACATTCTGTAAAAGGTGAGAATAAAACCCTGTTTTTAACTGAAATGGTATTGAATGAAATGAGAATTGAACTATCTGACTTATCACATCATTGACGTTGTGTCTGTTTTCTGTGCTCAGGCACTTTTAGTGATCACACTGTTCCCGAATGCAGAATGTGTGTGCAGAATATTTGTCCCCAGGTCAGGTTGGAGAGCATGTATTGCTACAGCGCATTGCTGTACCCACCACACGATGAAACAATTTGAGATCCCGGTTGGCAACCCCCAAGGCCAAGTCCCTAATCATCTAATAATCACCTAAATGCCCCAGCCAGGTGTTAAATGGACATTCACTTGGCCTGGTCCAGCCGCTCGTATCCTCATCAATGCAGATCCTGCAAGCCGTATCTTCCTCGGGGAATCGCAACATATGGCCACATGGAACTCCATGAGCAACCGTTCATTCGACACAAAGTCAGACCAGCAGTACTCAAGGATTCTCCGAAGAGAAACAGTACTGAAGGAGTCCAGTCTTCATCTCAGGTCATTGGATAGCATCCATGTCTCACAACCATGTATGAAAACAGGAAGCACCATGACTCTAAAGACTTGGACCTTTGTCCTTTAGCAAACATATTGGAAGCATCACACACCCCTTCCCAGCAACCTCATGACCACCCACGCTCTCCCAATTCATCTACTGACTTTATAGGAGGAGTCACCAGAGACATTAATGTTGCTGCTGAGGTAAGTAAACTTCTCAACAACGTTGACACTCTATCTGCAGACAGACACACTGCTGATGGCTTTGCCCAAGAAGTCAGGATCTAGGTTTTTATTCAGGACACTCGCAAGTCCAAACACCCAGACTCCTCGCTCAGTCTTTCGAGAGCCCTGATCAGAGCCTCCATCAACTCTATGAAAATCACAGCATCATCAGCAAAGTCAAGATCAGTGAATCTTTCTTCACCAACAGATTCCCCACAAACGCTGGACCCCATGACACTGCCCAACACCCAGTCCATGCAAGCACTGAACTGAGTAGGAGAAAGAATACACCCCTGACAAACCCAAAATCAACTGGGAAAAACGCAGAGGTTCTGCCTCCACTCTGTACAGCACTCACAGTACCAGTGTGCAGGCCAACCATAATATCTAGCAACTTTGAGGGGATCCAGGCATGGTGTGAAAGTGCTTTGGCATCAGAATTGCTACATATTTCAACCCGCCTCTAGGAGATGTTGAGGTGCAGTTTTAGCACCACAAGCAGCTGAACATGCTATTTTAAGAACCAAGTGTGTGTATACTTTTTATATTTTGCATAAAACTTTCACCTTAGAAGTGCCTGAATAAACAAAAAAGTGCAGAGCTGATAAGCCCAAACCATCATACCCACCTTTGTTGACAAACAGACCAAGAAGTGATATTTTTTTCATCCTTTATAAAGGAAAAGGCTTTTGGGTTAAACATAAAAAACCTAAACAATATGAACCGATTAATTTATTAAATAATTATGTAATGAATTGATTGGTAAATGAATCAATTAACAGAAAGCCTATCCAACTGGGGCAGTATGGTGGTACCATGGTCCTGGGTTCTAATTCCAGCTTGGACAGTGCCTGTGTGGAGTTTGTAGTTTCTCATTTATTTCTTGTGGGTATTTCTCCAAGTATTCCTGCTTTTTCCCACATCCCAAAGATATGCCTATAAAGTGAAATGGCAACTCCAAATTTGCTTGATTATCGAGGTGATGGGTTTGTGTTTCACCTAGGACTGGATCCTGACCAGAGAGGCTATACTTAGTGATCATTTGCATTGACTCTGTTGGTATAATGAGGGGAGATGGTGATATTTGTTCTATATCCACAGCTAAAGCATTTATTATACTTTTAATGACTATCACTTTATTATTTCAAGAGTTTTGTATTTTTACCATTTTGTTCTTACTGATATGACATTTCACTTCTAAATGTCAGTTTCCAGTACATCTTTTGATAACAATGAATACAGCACAAAAGTGGTCACTTAAAATGTTTTATTTTATATTAAGGCAGAGACTTATTTGCTATTTAACAGTGTTCTCAAGCTGTGCAATGGAAGTGTTTTTTTTTTAAAATAAAAATTATAATTAGGCAGAATATATGTTGGGTGGTGCAGTGGTAATGCTGCTGCCTTGCAGTAAGGAGACCCAGGTTCGCTTCCCAGGTCCTCCCTGAGTGGAGTTTGTATATTCTCCCAGTGTCTGTGTGGGTTACCTCCGGGTGCTCCGCTGTCCTCTCACAATCCAAAGTCATGCATGTTGGGTGCATTGGTGATCCTAGTGTGTGCTTGGTGTGTAGGTGTGTGTGTGGGCTGGCGCCCTGCCCGGGATTTGTTCCTGCCTTGTGCCCTGTGTTGGCTGCGATTGACTCCAGCAGACCCTGACCCTGTTTTAGGATATAGCGGGTTGGATAATGACTGACTGACACCATATATGTTATTATACAAATTTCTTTCATTTTGTTTGATCCTTTTCTAATATGTCAACTGTTAGGGACTAAGTTTCTTCACCTGTGTGACCTACTTTAATAACATTTGAGTAATTTCACTTCATGGCTGGCCCTGCACCACCACTCTCACATAGTATAAAGCCTCCTGCCCTGCACATTCCTCTCCACTCAGTACTGTATTGACACATAAGGAGTTGTGAATTCCTCCATTCATGATCAAGTTATTCAATCATCTGTGGAATTCTGATCAAAGACACCTTGGCATACATGCTCCCTATCACTGAGTATGCCACAACAGCACCAAAGACAGCCCAGCAGCTCTCAGCACAGCTAAAATGATGGACTCGAATGGGTTCTAGAGAATTATAGTCTGAATCCTGAGTCATAGAATCTAAAGACACTGCAGACAAAGCTCTAGGGCACTGACTTCCAACTATTGTACATTTTGTGAGTCTCTGAATTTCTGGTTTACTTTATTTAACTTTGAGACGATTACTTAAAGGATAAGTTTGGTATTTTTCAAATTAAAGTCATTTCTTCACAAACATACTATATATACATTTGCCATATGAAACCATGTTCTAAAGTTAAGTGTTTTCTATAAATATTAAAAAGCATCCTGCCTACACTGGTGCTTTACAATGAAGGTAATGAGACACAAAGTACTACCAGAAAATAAAAGCCTAAAAACTTATCAAAACAAATCCACATGACACAAAGTGTTTACTATAATTTTGTCTTTTAAGCCCCTGGAGGATGAAAGGTTATTGCAGAAGACAACAGGCGCTGAGGTAGCCTGCACAGTTGGTCTTCTTTAAAAATGGCTGAATCTCATAATATTGGTGTTTTCTTGTTTGAAAATGACATGTAAAAGCTATTTTCCAATGCGTGTGTAATTGCAAGATATGCGGATCAACACTCAACAACTGTCTTGGCTTGAAAAATGAATGTATTCAATGGGTTTTTATGCTTTTATTTAATAAAATAATAACACAATACTCTTCCCCTCCAAGATCCTAAATGGAATAATATATTACAGCTCTTTTCAGTCGTGTTCCATGTTATATGCTTTTAAAACTTTCTTTTCTTTACTGCTTCAGTCCTTTACTGTTCCAGTATTGATTGCCTCATTCTGTGTTTCATATTGCGTTTTGCATGAAAGGATGCTTTCGAGCTGCAATGTGTGGATCGATTAAGGATGTGTCCGACGCCAGTTTATTTAAGGACTATTGGCTGGAGTAAGATTCGGTCAGTACTTAAACAAAGGAAAGATGTTGTTTTAAAAGAATCCAGAAACAGCTTTAATTGAGAGTTTCAAGTTACTGACTAAGCACTCCTAAATGCAATTTCTAGATGGCACCCATTCACGAAACTTTGTTTGATCCATCGACCATAGCCTTTCTTAAGGTTTGCTTTCTGTTTAGCGTCCTCTGACCTCTGCCACCCAAAAATATTTACTGGTGATTCAGTCTTTTCACGTAAAGATTCTGTGACTGGTCACATCACCAGATCATTAAGGCCGCTCGTCGTTTGAAAAGGCAGGAACTTGGGTGTGCATCCCAAATCGGTCCATCTCCCTTTTAACATCTAAATAAATAAATCAAATAATGACTAGCCTTTAAGTACATGGATTGCTAATATTTTTCCTGGTTATAAACACTTATGTTATGTGTGTGAGTGTGTGCGTGGATGTGTTTGAAAACAGGGCCATCTAGAAGCCTCTTTTTTTTTTGTCTCAAATCTCTCATTAACTCCACTCATGCTGTTTTTCTCAGCTTGCCATCACTTAAGTAGCATGTTTTTTTAAAGTAACCAATTAGTACCTCATCAGCTCCAATTAGAAGAGACAAAGGCCGTGTAAAGATAACTCAATGAGAGGGGGCGGCACAACATAGTGTAATCACTTAAGAAGCACTAAGCATTCACTCCGGCTAACTGCACCAGTCCTATTCACCTTGGTCTCCTTTTTGGACGCTTGTAAGGCCGAGTTTTGTTTTGCTGGGAAGATAGGCCTCCCAGGAGTCTCAGAAGGCTCCCATTCAGCCGCTACCTGTTTACAGCTCACAGAGCAGTAGGGCTCAGACAATCCCATATTGTATGCTCAATGCTTCCTTAAACGCAGGCCTCAGCGAGGGCATGTTTTCAGTCGCTGAGCAGAATAAGTTAAAGGGGCGGCTTTAGCCTCATTAAGGACCTATTTGGACTGTCTTATAATTGCATTGGAGGGCAACAATGTATTTTTTTCAATGAAGGTTTTTGGGGCAGTTAATTTGGTGCTTGTACTAAATGCCTTAAAAGCATTAATTAGCGCACACTGAAACCCTAATTTCCTCCATAGCTTTCCTCTCCATTTACTCCCCCTATTTTATCCAGGCCTGGATGAGCTTCTCTAATAAAATTACCTCATTAATGTCTTTATTCCAGCACAGTAACTCATTCATTCTCTGCCATTTAGCATTAATTTGATGCTGTCAGAGGCAGGAGGGTGCATTCATGTCTCCGATTCACATTTTTTTTTTTTTTTTTAGTGGGCAGTTCTAAATAACGAAGAAGACAGGCGGTGAGATATAATTAGGAACAAGCAGCACTTCAGCAAATATTTGAAATCTTTTAAGACTGGCCTCTGTATACTGTCAATTAATTACTTCCAAATGGGCCTTTGCCTTAAATGTTTGCCATCTTTTTCAGTTAAAGAGAAAGGAACAAGAGAACGCTCCATTAGCGTACGTTTGGCACACATGAATACAGACCAGTGCAGCTTACCAGGGTTTTGCTATACGTTCTTCAGGGGCTGAAGCAAATCAAAAAACATTGTGCAAAATGTTCTTATACAACAGTTAAAGGTTGCACTGGGCCACACAATGGCAAAATGTTCAGTAAAAATGCCTCACAGTTTGTACTGCCACTAGTCCATCCTACCACTGCCACTATCTTGCGTCTCCCAGGACATTGATAATCATAATCAAGGATGAGTTAGGGTAAGTAGGGACACAACAACAACTAAATGGTGCAAAGTGTGCATTTATTCAAACAATAAAAATGTAAACAGGTGTCAAAAGTGCAGTGCAAAAACTCTACAATAAATAATGATGTGAGGGAGTTAAAACCCATTAAATAAAGTCAATAAATACTTAAAACCAAGAATAAAATTACAGTCAGAATCAGCTTTTCTGTCTGGTTCCCATTCCTCACTCTCTCTGTCTCTAGTGTTCCCTGCTCTCCCATGAGGCTTACTCAGCAGGACTACACTAGTGAACACAGTTCTTAAACTGTCTCCTGTCCCAGCCACCTACTTCAGCGTCCAATAGTACACACTCCGAGGCTTGCTCCCTCTCCCTGTCACCTTCTGTCAGTCCAGAAAGACCTCTGGAGCCCAGGACCTTCCTTACTCCAAGCAATCTGCCCCTGGAGCTCCACAGTGGGGCATCCCCAACTGCTTCACCGATTCTGATCTCCTTTCCTCTCTTTTCCTTGATATTTTCAATCCTCCTCTTTTTTTTTTTCCTTCTCAAACGTTTTTTACACTTTGTGAGTATAAGTGTGCTAAACAATCCACAGAGCACTAATTAGGGATCGCTGTGGCAATCTCGCAGAAAAGTGAGGAATCAGCCCATTCCCCATTACACACTCTATGGCCGCATGACTTTTCTCTCACTTACATACCTGTGATGAGAGGCCCACGTTTCAGTGTAGTTTTTAAATAAATGAGGAAGAGCAATCTCCAATCAGATGTGGGTGTGTGCAAGTGAGATTTGCTCTGGGTCTTGATTGGGGTTTTTAGCTGATCACGCATATAGTGCAAATGCGAATGGATCAGTCAGGTGCCTCGTTCATACCTCAGAGTGGGCAAAATGCCACACCTGCATCCAATCAGGTAGGATAAAAAGGAGCCTGCATGGCAAAAGGGGGAAAGAATGAAAAGAAACAGAAAAAAAGAACAACATGGACATTAACGAGTTGGGAAAGTGAGCCCCAGCAGAGAACCATGTGGCCAACTCTCAAGAGGAGGGTGACAGTTGCTCAGAAAGAACCAACCACATCAGGAGGACTTCCGTATAAGACTGAGGAATGACAGTGGGAGGCGAGGGAGTAAGGCTCGGGGGGAGCGTTTCACAGACACTGAAGGATTGGCGTCAAGGATTTGAGATCCATTTAAGGGTTGACTGAGCCTGCTAGCAGATGTTTCCTCATGCAGAAGTGACCTGTACAGGTGAGCTGAAAGGATATCAGTTTAGAGAAAGTTTTAATGGATGGATTCTGCCCATGGATTTTAACCTAGTTTTAAAGAAATATCTTTTGATGACATTTAACCTCACTTTTACTGATTTTATGGATTATTTAATGATCGGAGCACTGCATTTTTTGAACCTTTGTTTTTCTGGTTTTAATAAAAGCACCAACCCCTTGCTGAATTTCTGCGTTCTCATTACATAACTGTCGATGGGTATGGGTGGAAGAGGCTCCCAGAAGCAAAAAGGGAGAGTGGACCCAACCTGGACTGTCACAGCACCTAAACTCACAAAACCTGAGCCTTACTACTGTATTCTTAAAATCTTGCTCTCACTAGATCCACCAATCACACCATGTACACCGGACACAATTCACCGCACTCCATCATTCACAGTTCTTCTAAGCTTGGGCGCGTAGGTTCCATTCATCTGGCACCAGGTCCTCTTGCTGTTGTCCTTGTCTCTATCATTTTCATCCCTTACTGTCACTAGTTCATCCTACCGCAGCCACTATTTGTGATGCCCTGGATCCACAGCCATAGGCATCTTCTTTCATCCAGGACGTCATAACTGATGGTGAACTAGGGCAAGTGAGTCCACAACAACATGTTAATGGTGCAAAGTTGAAAAGTGTGTATTTATTTAAACAATAAAAAGGAAAACAGATTCTAAAGTGCGGTCCTAAAACTCTTCAATAAATAATCAATTAAATAGTGGCGTGAGGAAGTTCAAATCAAATGAATAAAATCAAAGGAAAAATTAAAACCAAGACCAAAATCACAGTTAGAATCAGCTCACTTTTTCTCTCTGTAACTCTCGACTGCCCAGCTCAGCCATGACACTTCCTCAGCACAGCTGAAACACCACAAATGTAGTCCTTGAAATTGCCTCCTGCCCCAGCAACCTCCTCCAGCATCCATTGGGACATACATTAAGCCTGGTTCCATCTTCCTGCCACTTTCCTTTGGCCCAGTAGGACCCCGATTGCCCTTGCTCCAAATACACAGCAAGTTTGATCTGTCCCTGGAGTGGCGTTCCTCTCACTTCAACATGGTGTATCCCCTACTTTTTTTTCCACCTCTTTTCTTTTCTTGCTTAACCCTTAAACCGCCCAAACCAGCTATAGCGGGTTCCCAGTGCAATTTGCCAGCACGCCGGAGCCGAGTATATTCAGCAACATACATTCATTGAACGTCACAACCAGCTATATTTGCTTCCCAGAGAAATTTGCCAGCACGCCAGAGCTGAGCAGTCAGTGCCGTACATTCGCTGAGCAGCCAGCTCATGACCACTGCCGCCCCCTGCAGCACTGCAGCCTCACTGTCCCTGGGATTCAGCCACTGCACTAGACTAAAAGCCTGCCAGCGTCAGCGTTTACCTCTGTGTGCTTGTGTGCAGACAGTTCAAGTGCAGTTGGCTCGGTGATTTACTGAATTTCATCCAATGCATCAATTGCACCTTGTACATGTAATAATTGATTGTTGCAGTAGTTTTTTTTTATAGTTTTTACAATTTATTGGCATTGTGTAAAATGATCAGTGTTGCAGTAATTGTGACACTCTCTGCGTGAAAAAGTATGTATTCCAATGAAATTTCACTTTTTCTCTGTGAATTGTGACGTTTCTTTAAAGAGTGCAGCAAAAAAGTATTTGGCATCCTGGGTGCATTAACCTCCAAGTATGTGGCAGATTAAGAGCTAAATTGTTTATACATTTTGTGAGTGAAGCAGCACTAAATGAGTCACTGAGCACTAATGAGGGATGGCTGTGCTGGTTGTGTTCGTGCAAATGAAAAATTAGCCACTTTCCTCATTAAGCATTTATCAGCTGCACAGCTTATTTGCCACACACACCTTCACTAAAGAAACCCAAGCTGCACTATTCTTAAAATCCTGCACCCACTGAATCTGCCAACCCTGCTACTGGCCCGGGACATATTTCACCACTAATGTTTAGGTTTGATTCATGGCCTGGTCACTTTTGTGTGTGGTTTGCCCAGGGCCGGATTTATATGAAAAGAGGCCCTAGGCTATTCCACTTATGAGGCCCTTTCACCTTCCATTTTTAAGTTTGTAAATTACATGAGAGATAATAAAATACATCATTACTGTGATTAACCAATACATTTTTATGTTTGTTTATTAGTCATATGCGTAGAATTTCTCCTTATTTTCGGTTCAGTGTTTTAGTGTTCACTGTTTTTAGAATAGTGTAATTTTAATTTTGCTAACAATTTGAATGTAGGCCCCTCTTGATCTTGAGGCCCTAGGCTGAAGCCTAGTTAGCCTATAGGAAAATCCGGCCCTGGGTTTGCCCATTGTTCCCCTGTCTTCGGGTATTTTTCTATGGGTTCTTCAGTTTCCTAAAGTTTTCTTGTGCTTTTGTCATTCTTAAATGCATTCCCATTTGGTACTGGGAGACAGTATAACCAAATTTTTCTTGTGATGGACAGACACTCTTTTCAGGTCCGGCTCTAGACTTGTACAGTTACTGCTGGGATAAAGTCCAGTCCTCCAAACCTAAACTGGATTAAGTCAGTTTGATAATGCATGGGATGGATAAATGTTACACTTTACAGTCAATAACTCCTTCGTTCACAAACAGTCATTGAGCAAATTATTAGGAACACCTGTACACCTGCTTACCTATGCAATTATATTATCTGCCAATCATGTGGCAGCAGCGCATTGCATGAAATCATGCAGATTTAGGCCTGGAGCTTCAGTTAATGTCCACATCAGACATCAGGGGAAAAAAGTGATCTCAGTGATTTCGACCATGGCATGATTATTGGTGCCAGAGTATTTCTGTATCTGCTGATCTCCTGGGATTTTCACACATAACAGTCTCTAGAGGTTACTCAGAATAGCACAAAACACACAAAAAAAATCCAGTGAGTGTCAATTCTGACTATGGGAAAGCCTTGTTGATTAGAGATGTTAGAGGAGAATGGCCAGACTGATTCAAGCTGACAGAAAGGCTGCAGCAGCGCATAACCACCCTGTGCAACTGTGGTGAGCAGAAAAGAATCTCAGAATGCAAAACACATCAAACCTTGAAGTGTGGCTACAAGAAAAGAAGACCACAGCAGGTTCTGCCGATGTGAATAGGACCAAAACACACAAGATACAGATATTGTTTCTTCATTAACTAAATTCGACCAAAGTCAGTAACTAGGGGTGTTCTGGGTCACAGATTATGAATATGATTTTTTTTTTTTAATTCAAGATGGTGGATCCAATATTGCAGAAAAACATAGATATGGTATCATGGTAGGGGGGTCACTATTTTTTTTTAAAATGTGACCAGTACTGTATTGAAGTAATTCTTTCATTAAGTGTTTTTTCCTTCACATCACTTTAAAAAATGTTAAAAATGTGTTTTACTTGTCTGTCATGGTCTCTTCCCTTTACCGTCCTCTTATGCCGTTGTTTGCAATGCATCCAAAGTGTGTCTTGGTGGTAGCAAATTTCCTACTGATCCTACAACTAATACAACTTCTTTTCCATCAGAACTTTGCATAGTAGTACCACTCAGTTCAGAAAATTTTGAACAAAGTTTTGCCAAACATTCGTAACATCTTTAAAAACCATCAATGGCCTTGTGAATGAGCAATTCTAGTGCTTAAAAATGAAAACATTAATAATATCAAAATCCACATAGAGGATAAGCTCTCTGCCACAACAAATCTGCCGTTATTGTCATTGATAGTGAGTAAGCTGTATTTCACCTCATTGAGTTCCAGCTGGAATGCAGGTCAATTTGGAAAATTGGATCCCCGATAATGCTATTGCATAATACTGACCCTCCAAAACTGAGCAATGGAGCGAGGCTAAGTGTGAAGAAACACATGTCAAACATGATAGAAATGACCATTTTGCCTGGTAATGCTAAAGGACAAGATGTGCTAATTCCAAGCACTCTTATGATAACTACTGACATGCCTTTCAGTTTAAAATGACCGCAATATCCAGTGTAACTTGCATTTGGCATGACTATAAATAAAGATTAAGGACTCAAGATAGCAGACATTAACTTAGAAAGTCCATGCTTTTCCCATGGTCAACTATATGTTGCCGCTCCAGAGTGGCCAAAACAGTTATCCATTTACATACCAAAAGGAAAAAGTAAAAAATATTGTATATCACATTGACCATATTGCAACAATACATGTATGCACTCAATGTAGAACAAAATTATATGAATGTGTACATTTAAATATCACTGAATTCATTTGAATATGTTATTGTTTCATTTTCACATTTCCACAAATGCCAATATTCTGGATATAAGAAGCCTGGGCAACACCAGGTAGTTAAAGCTTGTGATTCATAAAGTATATAAACTTTGGGAAGTGTCACCTTTGATCAGACACAGATGATAGGGATCACTGGCTGAAAGCTCTTCAGCCTGTTCATGCTCTACATATAATGCACTTAAGCACAGTGTTTCTTCTTGTTCTTCTTCTTTCGGCTGTTCCTGTTAGGGGTCGCCACAGCGGATCATCTTGTTCCATATCTTTCTGTCCTCTGCATCTTGTTCTGTTACACCCATCACCTGCATGTCTTCTCTCACCACATCCGTAAACCTCCTCTTAGGTCTTCTTCTTTTCCTTTTTCCTGGAATCTCTGTCCTTAGCATCCTTCTCCCAATATACTCAGCATCTCTCCTCTGCACATGTCCAAACCAACGCAATCTCGCCTCTATGACTTTGTCTCCCAATTGTCCAACTTGAACTGACCCTCTAATGTACTTATTTCTAATCCTATCCATCCTCGTCACACCCAATGCAAATCTTAGCATCTTTAACTCTGCTACCTCCAGCTCTGTCTCCTGCTTTCTGGTCAGTGCCATCGTCTCCAACCCATATAACATAGCTGGTCTCACTACCATCCTGTAGACCTTCCCTTTCACTCTTGCTGATACCCGTCTGTCACAGATTACTCCTGCCACTCTTCTCCACCCATTCCACCCTGCCTGCACTCTCTTTTTCACCTCTCTTCCACAATCCCCGTCACTCTGTACTGTTGATACCAAGTACTTAAACTCACCCACCTTCACCAACTCTACTCTTTGCATCCTCACCCTTCCAAGCTATTTGAAATGAAGAGTGATTTCACAAGAAGGATTGGCATGAGATCTGCAGAAAATTAAACATTTCAAACTGGATAAGAATTGCACTGAGTACGTATGCCTGGTAGGAATCGTCAAAAGAGGAAAGTCTGACTAGCCAGCAGCAATTCACTCTGCAGATTAACTATAATGTGATGTTTGCCTTTGGGTATTCTTACTGCCAGTTGGCTAAAAAGTGAAAACTAAGATCTCTAAAGCAGTATTTCAGTGCTAGTTCTGGTGTAAGAAACAATTTATCCTACACACGTCTTTTAGTAACAATACAATTATCAGCAATTTTTGTTATTGTTTGAGTTTTATACCACTTTTAAAAGAACATTTTATACATTAAATACATTTTTAAGGTAAATGCATTATTATTCTTACATTATTAAGCTGGATACATAGAATTTGTTATAAAAGATTGCATACCTTGTTAGTAGTGATACAGCAATGTGTTCAGATGGTGAGCATTACTCACTAGCAAACACTTGATCCACAGGTGCTGATACTCTAAAATGAGAGCCCACACTAGGATGTGCACATATGCATTTAGCCATGTCATAGACAACATGGGTTAGCTGGCATCCTGGCTGGGATGGACGGTTTCCTACCTGGCTGGGATGCCTTTTTAAATGAAGGATATGGGGGGACAGAAATCCTGATGGGGTTGGTTAGAGGTACCCTTTCTGGTCAGGAGACAGTTACAATGGAAGAACAGAGGGAGAGTTTTTCCCAGGACGATGTATTCCCCCTAGTGTGCAGAGTGGCAGCATTCCTCTGTCATGGTTCCCATTGGGACACTCACAGGTTTACAGGGAGCTGTAGTTTTTCTGGGCAGCCCTGTTGGGGTCCTCGGGTGCCACTAAGGGCAGCTGCTGGGGGCAGACTCCCCTGTCATAGACAGGTTCCACCTGATTAAGAAGTGCTTCCAGGTGGTAATCGTGTTGCACCGGAAGTACTCCTGGGTTCAGGTTGAAAAGGACTGCTTCACCCTTCCCCAGGATGTCAGAGTAGGGAAGAGATGATAAGAAGAAGAAGAAGATGAAATGTAAAAAAATTGGAATTATGACTGTGAGTCTGATTTTGAAAGAAAGCCTGTGAAAGGTATTGTTGTGTCTGAGGTTTAGGGATCTGGTATGCCCCCTAGTTGTCATGGCTAATATGATTTGATTACAAACAAGCAACTTCAATTTTATATACTGCCCTTTTTAATCAATGCCATCTCAAAACATTATACAAGTAATTATGCACTGTGCTGTTTATATATAGCAGCTCAATGATTTTTATCAGCACTACAGCTGGAAAGTATTAATTTACATAAGATTTGTATTTATATATATATATATATATATATATGCAGTATATGTATACAGTATATGGGGTGGGGCACAGTGTATAGTCACATTATACTGGGTTCAAATCCTGGCCATTGTCTGTGTGGAGTTTGAATGTTCCTCTTGTCTGAAAGGCTTTCCCTCCACAGGTAATTCTCTTTACCTCCCACATGCCAAATCTAATGTAGTTTAAACGAGTGAATTAGTATGTCATGTGATGAATTACTGTCTTATCCAAGTTCAGGTGACAAATGATGTATCATCTCTTATTACTGCTTTGATTATAACACACAGCTGTTCCTTTTGTTCACTCCAGAGGACCACATTGTCTCATCTAGAATCTCTGCATGTCTCACTGATATCTCAACCTGAATGAAGGAGCACCATCTCCCATTTAACTTGGCAAAGATGGACCTTGTTATTCCAACTAGTCTGTCTATTCAACATCCATTCTCTGTTCAGATTAGCTCACTATCACTGACACCTGATAAGTCAACTTTGAGGTGATGATCAATGACCAGCTATCCTTCACTTACTATGTTACAACTGTTTCTTGGTCTTGTAGATTCATGCTGTATAACGTCTGCAAGATCAGACCGTAACTGATAAGGTATACAGCACAACTCCTGGTCCAGACTTTAGCCTGGTCACGTCTGGGCTACTTCAAATTTCTGCTGGAGTACCTGCTGGAGGAGTGGAGACATGTCCTCTGGAGTGACGAATCATGCTCCTCTGTCTGGCAATCCGATGGATGAGTCTGGGTTTGGCGGTTGCTAGGAGAACGATACTTGCCTGACTGCATTGTGCCAAGTGTAAAGTTTGGTGGAGGAGGGATTATGGTGTGGGGTTGTTTTTCAGGGGTTGGGCTTGGCCCCTTAGTTCCAGTGAAATGAACATTTAATGCTTCAGCATACAAAGCCATTTTGGACAATTTCATGCTCCCAACTTTGTGGGAACAGTTTAGGAATGACATGACTGCACACCAGTGCATAAAACAAAGTCTATAAAGAAATGAATGAGTGAGTTTGTTGTGGAGGAACTTGACTGGCCTGCACAGAGCCCTGACATCAACACGGCAGAACATCTTTGGGATGAATTAGAGCAGAGACTGAGAGCTAGGCCTTCTCGTCCAACATCAGTGCCTGACCTCACAAATGCGCTCCTGGAAGAATGGTCAATAATTCCCATAAACACACTCCTAAACCTTGTGGAAAGCCTTCCTAGAAGAGCTGAAGCTGTTATAGCTGCAAAGGGTTAGCCAACTCCATATTAAAGCCTTTTGTTAAGAATAGGATGTCATTAAAGTTCATGTGTGTGTAAAGGCAGGCGTCCCAATACTTTTGGCAATATGGTATATGTAAACCTATACATATATTTTGATTACCTAGGAGATGCTCAACAAGCCAATGGACATGATGCCAGGGATAATCAAGAAACCCAGTTTGCATACTGTATTTATCTCATTTCTGTTCTTATGAAGATAAGGGTCTTCTTGCAAAGATCATGCACCCAGCTTAGTTCTGTATTTTCTCAGCCAGAGTTCTTGCTCTGTACGAAATAAAGGATAAAAGTGCAACCTTCTTGATTTTGGAATGAAAGAATACAAATTAGAAGAGTAATTCATCCATCCATCCATTATCCAACCCACTACATCCTAACTACAGGGTCACGGGGGTCTGCTGGAGCCAATCCCAGCCAACACAGGGCGCAAGGCAGGAAACAAACCCTGGGCAGGGCGCCAGACCACCACAGGGCACACACCCACCAAGCACGCACTAGGGACAATTTAGAATCGCCAATGCACCTAACCTGCACGTCTTTGGACTGTGAGAGGAAACCCACGCAGACACGGGGAGAACATGCAAACTCCACGCAGGGAGGACCCAGGAAGTGAACCCGGGTCTCCTAACTGTGAGGCAGCAGCGCTACCCACTGCACCACCGAGCTGCAATTCATAATTAATCAATTATGAAATAATACAATACCCCTTTTTGTGTCCCACATTATTTGGCTCCCACTTCCCCTACTATCCTGTTCTTTTGAAGTCATATTTCCTCTTCTGACCTCCACAAAATCATTTTATAGCCACAAAGAAATTCCACTGTGAACAGCCTATCTTTGACCAATGTTGTCTGGTTCAATGTAACCAAGTCATTTTCAAAAGCAACAAAAGCAATGAAATACAGAATTGAAAAACATAATGTCAGAAAGTAGCCCCCAGTTTCCTTTCCTGGAATATTTCTTTATGATAAATAGGAAAAATGCTTTGAATGTGTAAATATTTTGCAGTCAAAAGTCTCCTGACATTCTTATCCCTGTATAACAAATCCTGAGGTTTGATTTTGAGGATATTTAATACACAGGCTTAAGTACTGCTCCTTTAATCAACAGTTCTTTTCCTTTTTTACCCATATGCTTTACAAACAAAAGAATCTGGTCTGATTGAAACCAAGATTACAGCATTTATATTATTTATTTGGGATTAGTGTTTGCCCACCAATGGGATATTTTTCAACGCACACCATGCTGTAATTGTACTTGAGCTGGAATCTTTTTCTATAAGATTATGGCCTTACCTTCTAAATCAGAGAGCATGTTTTCTTTTTACATTTTACCATTTTCTAAGCTTCTCTAGACCTACAAAAATAGTTCATTATGTTCTGTTATTGTTCTTTTTATTTATTTATTTATTTATTTAGATAGATAGATAGATAGATAGATAGATAGATAGATAGATAGATAGATAGATAGATAGATAGATAGATAGATCACAAGGCACAGCATTACAGCAACCAACAAAAAAAAACAGAGTCAAGTCAATCCTTAATTGTAAAATAAATAAACAGATAAATACATAATCTATTTCAAATTAACAAAATAAAATGCGAGAAAAGTCTAGCCAGAAGATACTGTATGTTGTACCATCTAATTTTAACATTATTGTAAAACACAATCGTAGAATTTTCTTTATAGTGTTTATAGACACAGTTAATAATTTGAAAACCAGTTTTATCATCCATCTATCCAGTTTCTAACTTACTTATCCATCTTGCGATTACAGTGTGTTGGTGCTATCTTCTCAGCATTGAGGACAAGGCAGGAACTCACTCTGGATGGAGGTGCCAGCCTATCGAAAGACACATTTACACACACACTCACTTACACCAAGCAAACTTGAAAAAAGCTGTGGGCTGAGAGGATGTGTTGATGTCGACTTTCCAAACGAGATGCTGCTGAGAGTTTTTGGTGTTTTCTGTGGTGTGAGAGTTAATTTAAAAAAATGCATTTTGCTACTACTGTATATACTTGGTTTTTGGTTGCTGCTAAGGAAACGTGCCAGAATTTTTAAAGCTTTTTTTTCCCTTTAGAAGGTTTTTTTTCCTTTTTTTTCACCCTCACAGGAGTAGCTGGGTGTTTGGAGGTGTGTTTGGAAAAGTTACTTATACTTATATGTGTACTTGTTCTTGTTATCTGTATTTAAACTAGTGTCATGGAGGCAGGATAAAAAACAGCAGTAATGGTTATCGCCAGTAAATAACCTTGTAAGTAAATAACCAGGTCATTGCAATAAATAGTTAATAAGTAACTGAAAAGGTGATTGCTTAGTTTAAAAAAAAAAAGGCCTCAGCAATACAGGGGAAGGCTCAGCGGTGCATAGGTACGTGGCCAGCGTGAAGAAGCCTGATCAGGCACAAGGGGCTGTGGGAGCAGATAAAATAGTAAGAAATTAACTAGCAGCAGATATTCACTAAGCAAGTTTTATTTATTTATTTTAGATTGAACAGTTCTTAGAGGTGGGGGATAAAACATTTACGTGGGTTCATTAATATGTGGGAATACAAACTTTTAAGGGGACTGAAAGTGTAAAATAGCAGTAGCACATCTATTTTCTTTTGCTTAAATTTCTTAGTTTTACCAAGCAAAATGACACCTTTTATTGGCTAAGTAGAAAGATTACAATATGCAAGCTTTCGAGGCAACTCAGGCCCCTTCTTCAGGCAAGATGTTAGTTTTACCATAGTACTAGGGTGTTGTACCATGTTAGCCATTATGAATGTAGAGAAAAACCAAGCAAAATGACACCTTACATCTTGCCTGAAGAAGGGGCCTGAGTTGCCTCGAAAGCTTGCATATTGTAATCTTTTTAGTTAGCCAATAAAAGGTGTCATTTTGCTTGGATTTTCTCTACTTTAGTTTTACCATTGAAGTTAAATCATTTAATTTTTAATTAAAAAAAAGAAAAAGTTAAGGCAGTTTAAGTTAACCTAAATCAAATTTTTATAATGAGGCCTGTGCAATGCAAGTCCTGTTGGATGTTGGACTTTTTAGATGATGGCTTCGAGGAGCCAGTCGTCTATGAGGGCTACATCTGCAGGAGATGCCATCTGATCCAGCACCTCTAGAATCATAAGCAGGCTGGTATCTTATGATCTTAATGTGTGTTCCAGTTAGTAAGCAATGATAAGTTCAAATAAGTAAGCCGGACCTTGACCATTTAAGGCTTAATATATTAAAAGAAGAATTTTGAAATGTGCCCTAAACTTAACCAGGAGCCAATATAAGGATTTAAGAACTGGAGTTATGTGTTTGTATTTTCTTGTTCTTGTAATAATTCTTGTCACAGAATTAACTGAAAGATGTATAAAGAATAACTTGAACATCCAGTGAACACTGTGTTGCAGCAGTCAATCCTACTAGAGATAAATCATCCATCCATTTTCCAACCCGCTGAATCCAAACACGGCTGTCTCGGGGGTCTGCTGGAGCCAATCCCAGCCAACACAGGGCACAAGGCAGGAACCGATCCCGGGCAGGGTGCCAACCCACCGCAGGACACACACAAACACACCCACACACCAAGCACACACTAGGGCCAATTTAGTATTGCCAATCCACCTAACCTGCATGTCTTTGGACTGTGGGAGGAAACCGGAGTGCCCAGAGGAAACCCACACAGACATGGGGAGAACATGCAAACTCCACGCAGGGAGGACCCGGGAAGCAAACCCAGGTCCCCAAATCTCCCAACTGTGAGGCAGCAGCGCTACCCACCGCGCCACCGTGCCGCCACTAGAGATAAATGAATTAATTAATTTCTCAGTATCCCACATATTTAGAGAACACCTTAATTTCCCAACATTTTTAAGTGGGAAGAAACATGTTTTGGAAAATATTGTAATGTGCACTTTAAATGTCATGCTAGAGTCAAAGATAACATCTAGACAAAGGGAGAATGTGCAAACGCCACAAGGAAAGCAAATAGGCAGTAATTCAAATTAGTCACTCTGGAGCTGTGGTGTAGCGGTACTAACTACTGAGACTACATGCTGCCCAATATCACATTCATTATTATTATTATTATTATTATTATTGTTGTTGTTGTTGTTATTATTATTGTTATTATTATTAGTAGTAGTAGTAGTAGTAGTAGTATTAGTATTATAAATAAATGTATGTATTCATTTGATTGTATTATTTGTCCTGTTAGTCAGTATCTTTGTTTTTTTATGCTTATGCCACTTCGTGCTTTTACATTTCCCTTTAGGATTTATAAAGTTTATCTAATCTAATCTAATCTAAGATCCCAAGTGTCCAGTATGTTTTTCAGGCTTTTCTAATGTTTTTGGAATCTCCACATTACAAGTGTAGGGTCAACAGGCATCTTTGCTGCTGACATAATTAACAAGTAATTCTCATTTATTGGCATGTTTTAAGAAACGATGGTCTTCCTTTGCTTCATTTAGCTTTAATAAAGGGCTAACAGGATTTCTGGCCCAGGGAAGCTGAGCACAGCAAGCCATGTCTACCAGGATCACAAAGCCTGCATCAACAACTCTATGCAGCCCAACAAAGAAGGTCGTCAAAACTATGCAGTAATTGTAGCTCAGTCGGTGGTCACAACTAGCTGATACCATCTATCTTAAGATAAAAATGGAAGAACAAATGAAGAATGTTAAATCTTTAGCCTGAATGATGCAACTTTCATATATATAGGACCCAGAAGTATTCAGTATACAGTATACTTTAACCTTTCTAGAAATACAAAAACTGTCTAAAATTGCCTGTTTTGCTAAAAACTGTATTTTAGAATTGATAAATGCAATTTTTTGATTGTTACACACAGCATGTTTCCTAATTTCTACTTACCAAGCATTCATTTTGAATAAAGTATTTGCTCGAGAATGGCATGGTGGCACGGTGGTTAACACTGCTACCTCACAGCCCCAGATGTCTGCATTAATATCTCAGCGTGTCCAGAGTTTTCACGTTCTCCTCATATGCCTCATATGCTCCATGGGTGTTTCACTGGCTACCATTCGGGCATGGTCAGTACATAGATGACAGACCATCTAGAAAAGTCTGTGATTGCTGCTGGAAGAGGTGCTGGCGAGGCGATCAGGGGGCACTTACCCTGGGGTCTGTGTGTTAATCCTGATGCCCCAATGCAGTTACGAGGACACAGTGCTTAAAAACTGGTGCCATCCTTCAAATGGTTCACTCTGGTCATAAATGGTCTTTTGAAAAGAGTAGAGTGTTACCAATTGTCTTGACTAAATTGCCCATCATGTCCTCATCCATTCTGGCCAACTAAACATCCTGCTAACTATCTCTCTCAGCACTTCACAACCTAATAGCTAATGTCCAGTGAGTGTACTGGTGCATAAACGGATGCCATCGTGTCACCCAATGCTATGCATTGGTGGAGGTTGAAGTAGTTCCACATGGTCTTTTTAAAGTAGTTTGCCTAGGTTAGAAAATTTTTAAAAATTATTACTGTGGCTTTTGCACGCAGTCTGAAAACATGTAGGTTAGTTTGGTTGTTGACTGTAAATTAGTGCCCAGTGAGTAAGTGTGGGTATTTCTGTAAGTGTGCCATGCAACCAGTGTTGCCAGTATAGATTCCAGACACTTTATCTTTGAAATGATTTAAACTGGTTTGTTAAAAAGTGGATGGGTGGATAGATAAATACCAAGTTCTGCTGTATGATTTGAAACTCTTTAAATACACACCAACCCGTAAGCAATCAAGCATGCCAGTGGATGATATGTATGGGAGAAATGCAGCACCTCTGAGAAACTGTCAATTAATCGTATCAATTTCTTTATAGTTAGTGGACCCAAAAAAAATTAACCCTATATTTGTCTATATTTTTGTCTGCTTATATGTATTTACAAGGAAGTAATAGTCTATTGGCAGAGATTCCTGTCTGTTGGAATGGCAAAAAAAAGCAGGGCAGAGACAGAGCAATACTGACAGCAGAAAATGCTCTGCACTTACCAATGTGGGAGCACAAGAGCAACTAGTGGGCAGTAAGTCCTGCATTTGTGCTGCGTTGCCTGTAAGGACATTATTAAGGGGGTCAACACTAGGACAAAGGATAGCTGGCCTGAGTGTGAGCTTCAAATGCTACTTCAATAGCAGGTGACTCACTAGGTGTGTAGGAAAAAATTGTGTAAGTGGAAAAAGATGTCTCAGCGTGCTGCGATACAAGGGACCATGGGAGAACACTCCTGGTTAGTGTCCCTTGGATACCACTTACCAAGGAAGTGATTCTGAGGATTCATTATGGTTTTAAAGTCATGTCATCAAATGAAGATTATTGAGTACAGAGTCTGATGGAGAGTGGGGCACAAATTCATCTGGGAGTGGGAAGAGAAGACAGAATTTGGGGCAAGGAAGAGAGAAGTGTTTTGATGGGCAGGTGGGTGAGGCATTCCAATAGAAAGACAGGGGTTCAGCAATAGTTTAAGTATGACTAGAGAGGACAGCAGGATTTTATTAATAAAGGTGCCATTTTTCTCCACTTATGGCCTTCTTTTTCCCTAGGTGCTTTCTCAGCTGCCTCACCTACAACACGCTTAGCATTAGTGCAATGCCAGTCTGTCCCTGGGCACTTACATGAATCTCTCCTAGCTGGCCACTTACTCAAAGTAAATGTCTAAATCGGACTGATTTTAAGACCATTCCTTTTGCAGAGAACCACCTTCAGTCTTGCTTACTCCCACCCTCAGCATAACATATCATGTGTCTTCTCATGTGGCCCTCACACTAAAAGTATAATCCTGCTCATCAGTAGCTGACAAATGTGAGAGAAATAAATTCTAATTAAGGGATTTTTTTAGCTTACCATGCTATCTAGAGTCATTGAAATAAATGACAACTTTTTCACATCAGTCAGAACCCCAGGTGCCCTTTGAAACATTGCTGAAGAGATGGCACTGGAGAGAATCAAGCTTAAGGTATTGAAATTACAGTTGACTCATACAGTATATTTGCTATGTGGTTGATGATGAAAATAATTTGGTTTCCCTAAGAGAGAGGCACCAGTTACAAAAACTCTGAGATTCTAAAGCATCAAAGACTGAAAACTGTAACGGTCTTCAAGGTGCCCGTAGGGGCTCATATGTTTTAGGCACTTTACTCAACATTACTAACATCTTTTTTAGCTCTCTCATCTGACATGCACTTCCACAACAATCTTGGAGAGCATCTAAAATGATTTTATGGAGGGAAGAATCCTGTGTGGTATGTGACATCAACACAATTACTCTTCAAAAGGAGACAGCATACACAAAGAAGTGCCTGAACATTAGCACCAAATCCCTGTTGTGACTCATGATTTAAAAAAAAAATGCAGTAAACCTTTGATTCTCATTTTGACTTTTTGACTTCCTTTTCTAGTTTGCATTTTGCGGAAAGATTATCTGACTTGATATGACCCCCAACTTTGCTAATTCAGCTAAACAAGACTTTTGCTAATCTCTACCATGCGCTAAAAATTAACAACTTGTATGACTACTAAAAGAAAAAGTGATTACAATGCCTATTCACTCTGTTGGTATTTTTGACATTCGATTGTTGTTCAACTTTGGAGGGTTCTTTTTGTCTTCATTGTTTTGGTTAGGCCACCACACTGACTGACCAAACGCAGAATCTTCCAGATACCTCCAGAGAGCCTATTCCCATTTGGACAAAGATAGTACCACAGTCAGGATAATGTTTTTTCATTTTTCTAATGCCTTTAACACCATTCTGCCTCTTCGACTGTGGAAAAAGTTCAATGCTTTGAATCTTGATGCCCACACAATCTCCTGTATTATGGACTACTAGACCAACAGACAGCAGTTTGTGAGTCTCAGGGATTGCATGTCAGAAATGGTGGTGTATAATACTAGAGCACCTCAATAAACTGTCCTGTCTCCCTTCCTGTTTACACTCTACACAACAAATTTCCAGCATAATATCAGTGCTTGCCAAATACAGAACTTTTCAGATGACTCCTCCATCATAGGCTGGGTTAATAATGGAGACAACTGAGAATACAGGAAGGTTGTGGAGGACTTTGTCTTGTGGTGCAGGGACAACAACCTGCAACTCAAGATCAGCAAGACAAAAGAACTGGTGGTGGACTTCCAGCGGGCCAAGGAGCCTCTGAGAACAGTTACCATTCAAGGGAAAGACGTGGATGAGTTGCAGATCTACACGTGCCTGGGGGAAAATATAAATAACAAACTCGACTGACGATGATTGATTGATTGGCTGTATTATCTGTACTTGGTGTCTTATCCTTGATGTTTGTGTTTCTGCTGCTCTATGCATCTGAATTTACCCCATGAGAATAATAACATTTATCTAATCTAATCAGGGGCATTTATGCTGTAGTCAATTGAAGCCCCAGACAGGTGATCTCCGTTGAACTAATTTTCTAACTTCTAAGACCAATTGGCTGCACCAGTGATGCCTTAGGTGTGCCTTATTAAAGGGGGCAAATACTTATCAATTATTTTGTGTTTTATATTTGTAATTATTTTAGACCACTTTGCATCGATCTGTTTTCACTTTGACATTAATAAATCTTCCTCTGTTGATCAATGTCATCATCAACAAATGCAAAATTAAATCTGTTCTATTTCAATATTGTCCACCTTAGTAAAAAAATAAGTGTCTGTGTGTATCTGTCTGGGTGTCAGTTTGGTTACTATGTCTCTGTCAATAAAAATGATGGCGCATCACAAACACTACATTCTACCCGAAGGCATAAAGAGGGCCAAGAGTGAAACATTTATCAAACAAATCAAAATTGTAAGACTAAACCTAATACACCAAAACCTAATCATAAACCAGAAATCATAGAGAAAAACTTAACAATGGGAAACCAGCAAGTCCAGAAAGAATACACATTTTGCTTATGAGCGGTGGCACAGTGGGTAGCGCTGCTGCCTCGCAGTTGGGAGACCTGGAGACCTGGGTTCTCTTCCCGGGTCCTCCCTGCGTGGAGTTTGCATGTTCTCCCCATGTCTGTGTGGGTTTCCTCCGGGCGCTCCGGTTTCCTCCCACAGTCCAAAGACATGCAGGTTAGGTGGATTGGCGATTCTAAATTGTCCCTAGTGTGTGCTTGGTGTGTGGGTGTGTTTGTGTGTGTCCTGCAGTGGGTTGGCACCCTGCCCAGGATTGGTTCCTGCCTTGTGCCCTGTGTTGGCTGGGATTGGCTCCAGCAGATCCCCGTGACCCTGTGTTTGGATTCAGCGGGTTGGAAAATGGATGGATGGATGAGTTTTTCCCCAAATGATGGATGCCGAAAGACTTTCTGAGGCAAATTTAAAGTGTCATGCTGATGACGCAAAGCGCAGCATTTTGCTTCACAGCTTCCATGACAACTGGGAGCAATGTACTGGTAGAGGGAATAACAACGTAGCGGCGCCTATTGTAAAACAAAACAATGTTGCAGAATCATGAATAATTAATCACTACATTCAGGAGACATATAGCCTGTGAATTAATATCATTGCCAGAGGTTTAAAATTAGAGTTTAGGTTAGCAAAAACTGAAAAAAAGGAAATTTATGAATATTACAAATGGACCTCCTTCAGGGAATAACTAATAGGTTACAAGTTACAGATGTTCTGCAGCAATTGGATAATATTACAGTGATAATGACAATTAACATATGAAACGACACATATTATTGTTACCCTTAAGCCTTTCATTTAGAGAAATTGCAAGAAAAAAAAATCAAAGTGTCAGTCAGTTCAGTGGTGTCATACCAATCCAAAGGCATTCGGAAACTCTGACAGCAAGAGATCTGGCAGACCCAAAGTCACACGCCAATCAGAAGACAAAATTCTGAGAGTCACCAGCTTGTATGATCACAGGCTGCCTCCCAACACAGCTTAACAGTGCAGGTCAAAAAAAGCAAGTCTCAGTTTCTACTGTGAAGAGGAGACTTTGTGCTCCAGGTTTAACAGGGAGAGTGGCGGTAAGAAAGTCATTCCTTGAAGGACAAAACAGGGCCTTGAAATACCAGATGTGAACTACTGAAAACTGGAGGAAAGTCTTATGGAAATCTTTAGTTCATTACGTGAAAGGGATTCCTTAGTGTGTGACACCAACAGTCAAACATGGAGGGGGAATTGTGGTGGTCTGGGGTTCTTTTGCTGGAGTTGATGACTTGCACAGAGGGACTGGCATTTTGAATTAAAAGTGTTACCAACATTTGGCTGTTATATCAGTAAAAGGTGGCTACTTTGATTAATCACAAATTTGAAAAAATATTGTACACATAATGATTCCTTGACTTATTTTTTTATTTGCCATTGTTTATTTGTTCTATGACTTGATTTCATGAAACATTAAACTGCGTGCATTTCCATTAAAACTGAAAAAACTTTTGACTGTTAGTCTGCATCAAGAAACTCCTCACATTTGACTTTTAGAAGTTTCCCCACCGTTGGCATTTCATTGTTCCTCTACATTATCTTTATGGGTTTATGGAGTCACTAATGTCTCATATACATACAGTGTAATTCTTGAACATGTTGCATTGCTGAGAACAAAGACCTTGCCTTGAAACTTCTATCTTTTCACTAAAATCCAAATTTATGCCACAGGGATACAGATGCTACTGTCAATTCAAATGTTTTCAAAAAAATTCTATATACTCTCTTAACATTTTTATTCAATATAAAAAGAATGAAGATTAAATGACTCTTGAACACTTTGAAATCACTTCAGTTGTTTCTCAGGTGCTCCTGACTCTGACTGACTCTCCAGTATAAGAAGGTCCCCACATATTATACACTGTTTCACTTGTCTTGATGTCTAGTTATGCAAGACATCAAAGGTTTTTTATGCTTCTATTTCTAGACCCAAAATACCCTAATTTTTAGGCCATTTCTGAAACACAATTTGTGCAGGAAATTACACCCTTATCATAAATAGTAAACCAATAAGTGTCTTCAGCAAAATAAATGAGAGGAACTTGATATTGTGCATGACCCAGAGGTCCATCCATCCATTATACAACCTGCTATATCCTAACTACAGGGTCACAGGGGTCTGCTAGAGCCAATCCCAGCCAACACAGGGCGCAAGGCAGGGAACAAACCCTGGGCAGGGCGCCAGCCCACTGCAGATATCCCAGAGGTTCACCCCCTAATGGAGTACGAGGGCCAAAGTTACTCATTTTTACGAAACATTTGAAAAAACTCGGAATGGGAAATATAGACAAGTTTTATGCTATTTCGAGGTTGCTAATCACAAATATATTTTGATACCTGATCATACCACATGTGCTTCAGAACAGGTCATCTTCCTGAAGCTAAGCATGCTCAGGTCCAGCCATTACTTGAATGGGAGACCATCTAGAAAAAGCTTGGGTTGCTGCTGGAAGAGGTGTTGGTGAGGCCAGCAGGGGGCGCTTACCTTGTGGTCTGAAAGTGGATCCCAATGCCCCAGTGCAGTGAGAGGGACACTGTGTGAATATGGTGCCATCCTTCGCATGAGACTTAAAAATGGGTGCTGACTCTCTGTGGTCATATCTTTTGAAAAGAGTAGGGTTTATCCCGATATCCTGGATAAATTGCCCATCATGGCCTCATCCATTCTGGCCCACTAAACATCCCCTGTCTCTTTCACCCCTTCACCACCTAATAGCTAATGTGTGATGAGCATACTAGTGCAATAATGGCTGCCATTGAATCATCCAAATGGGTGGTACACATTGGTGGCAGTTGAAGTGGTTCCCCTCTGTCAATGAAAGCACTTTGAGTAGCGAGAAAAGTGCTACATAAATGTAATGATTTATTATTATTATTACTGGTGGTCCTAGCCGTCTAAGATCCACCCCCAGAAGGTTAAAAATGAAAAATTTCACACATAAGCATGTTGGGTATCATTTTAGACTACTTCAAGGTCAGTGATTAAGAATATGATGTTATTTTTTATATTTTATTATAGATCTGGTTCTCTATGGAGCTCTATCAGAGGGAAGAAAATGTTAAAACAAGAATATTTAGACTTTAAACATTTAAATTGAAGCACACATTTTAATATTTAAAATATATGACCCAACTCTTCTTGTTCTACCTCATGAAGTAAACCTTTACATTTCTTATTAACATCCTGAATTCAGGTGTCTTACACTAATTGGAACTTTTACTCATTTACAAAAAAACAATCTTTTTATCATTATTGATTCCATCCATCCATCCATTTTCCAACCCGCTGAATCCGAACACAGGGTCACGGGGGTCTGCTGGAGCCAATCCCAGCCAACACAGGGCACAAGGCAGGAACCAATCCCGGGCAGGGTGCCAACCCACCGCAGGACACACACAAACACACCCACACACCAAGCACACACTAGGGCCAATTTAGAATTGCCAATCCACCTAACCTGCATGTCTTTGGACTGTGGGAGGAAACCAGAGCGCCCGGAGGAAACCCACGCAGACACGGGGAGAACATGCAAACTCCACGCAGGGAGGACCCGGGAAGCAAACCCAGGTCTCCTAACTGTGAGGCAGCAGCACTACCACTGCGCCACCGTGCCACCCTTAATATTAAATATAAATATTATTTCTTCATTCATTGCAGTTCACCCTCACTTGGTCACCTCCTTCAGGAAAGGAAGAACATTCCAGAGCCTAACCCACACACCTATTGATTAGGCTAATTTTACCCTCAATCAATTGTATTTAACAGGCTTCTCTCACTTTGTCTTTGCATTTTCATTGCGTCACTTCTATAATTCCTGATGCGCTTAATCCTTGCTGTCAGGTTTTTATTTTTCTCGTCCTTGTTTTTCAACTTCCCAATCTGGATTTTGACTTTTTCACTAGTTCTCATTTTTTCCTTTTGATCATTTATATTTGTTTTCTCATGTGCTCAAAGTTACTGTGTGCTAACCACAGATTCTGTCGTGCAGAGAAAAGCAATTCTGTCACACAAGTGGATGAAGACAAAATTTGAGTTTGACCTTGAGCAGCAAAAATAAAGACATTAAAGTAAACTGCATTGTATAATTTTGATTTAAATTGTTTAGAATAAACAGAATGAATGGTCCATTTTGACTTTATCTAGAATATCTGGAAATTGGGAAAACTATAACATAAGGAACACTTTACATTAACATTTATTTGCTTTATTTTACCCAAAATGAGTAAGTCAACATAAACGATTAAATATTAGTGTGGAGTAATGTTTAGGAAAAAGTGTTACAGGACATGTTACAAAATTAATCATCACAAGTGAAGAGCTCTAAACTGAACAGAACTGGTTCATTTTCTGTAGTTAGAAGAGCCTATCAAAACCATTATCAATTAAACAAAATACTCACAGAATGAGAGTTTTTCAAATGCTGTTTAAACACATAAAGGGAGTTAGCAGTTGAGATGGTGATGGACAGCTTGTTCAGCCAGTTCTGATTTAGAGTTTGAATGGAGATTTGATGACACACAGGGATGGCATCACCTAACGCTGTTCATTAGCAAACCTGAATGGGTCAGAAGCAGCATAAGACCTCACAACTGTCTCTATATACATAGTTGCTGACCCAGTGACTACTCTATAGGCAAGCATCAAGGATTTGAACTTCATTTGTTCCACTACAGGGAGCCAATATACGTAGACATCAGAAAAGAGGAGTAACATTCACTCATCTCAAGATGTGCTTCTGCATTTTCAGTTATCTGTAGCAGCTTGGTGGCACATGCATGCACATCTGCCAGTATGAGGTTGCAGTAGTCCAAATTTGGCAAGACCAAAGTCTGGACCAGAAGTTGTGCTTCATTCTCTCTCATGTCAACCTCAGAAAGAGTAGAGTAGGTCAGAAGTCAAAAACAAAGTGATGGACCAAATAGAACTTGAAGGCCTTGTCCTCATTAGTTTGTGAAATAGTGAGGAGTCTTTACAAGATGAGAGCACATCGCTGTGAATTGTTTTATCGTAGTGTGCTGTCATTTGCTTGTTACTTCTTGCCAAACCACCAGATATCTTACATATATATATATATATATATATATATATATATATATATATATATATATATATATATATATATATATATAAAATCCTAAGCCTAAAAGTGCAATGGAACTGCAACAATGACGTTTCTAATGTCACATTGCTTATCACGCTTTGAATCTGGCTTATTTTAAAACCTACATATATATGTTTGGTATTATTCTTTTCAGAATTTATCAAACTTTAATGTGATGTTGTTAGATTTTCCGATTCTTATTCCGTTTTTAATTTATAAACTAAAAAATATCAAGAACTCATGTCTCATGAGACTTTGTGCCAAAAGATTTAACCACGCCTGGGGCCAGAAATAAAACACAAAGAGTAGGACAGCTGCTGTACAGGCTTTTAAATGTTCGAAGTGCTGCACAAGATGCAGATCACACGAAACAGCAGCAACAGCAACTCAGCAGCTGATCGAGCAAAGAGGAGGTAAAAAAAACTGTATTTGTTTCCCATTGTAGCACCGTTTAAGAGGGGGTTTCAGAGGAGTGACCACGTATCCTTGGGGTGCATTCAGTTTCCCTCTTCACAACGCGAATGGCAAGGACGCGAAGTGGCTGGCTAGAAAAGCAAGCAGGGGGGAACACCCTAGTATATATCTATCCACATCAACAATAAAATGGAACAAGCAAGGTGTGAAACAATTTTATTATACCAGATATGAGGGTCTAGTGAGAAGTGCCACTGTTTTACAGTTCCAGCATCCAGTTATTGTCCATATGGAGTCTGCACCTCCTTCTCACATCTGCATGGGTTTTCTTCTTGTCACTTTATTTTTATACTCCCACATCCTCAAAGATTTATAAGTTAGGTTAGCTGGTGGTTCAAATGATTTTCAAAGTGTATGAAGTAAATGAGTTCGCTTCCCGGGTCCTCCCTGCGTGGAGTTTGCATGTTCTCCCCGTGTCTGCGTGGGTTTTCTCCGGGCGCTCCGGTTTCCTCCCACAGTCCAAAGACATGCAGGTTAGGTGCATTGGCGATTCTAAATTGGGCCTAGTGTGTGCTTGGTGTGTGGGTGTGTTTGTATGTGTCCTGCGGTGGGTTGGCACCCTGCCCGGGATTGGTTCCTGCCTTGTGCCCTGTGTTGGCTGGGATTGGCTCCAGCAGACCCCCGTGACCCTGTGTTCAGATTCAGCGGGTTGGAAAATGGATGGATGGATGAAGTAAATGAACAGCTCCTTGTCTGTTGCACCAAACATTCATTAAAATTACAGTCTGAGCTGGATTAAGCAAGTTAGATAAAGGATGGATGATTGAATGGATAACAGTATCAGTGGATATTTCAGCATGGCTCCATCAACTAATAACACAGGCTTAATCTGCCCCCTGGTGTTTAAAGTTAAGATAGACACTGTCCAGCTCTCTCTCAGTTTCAGCTTGCCTGAAGAAGGGGCCTGAGTTGCCTTGAAAGATCACATATTGTAATCTTTTAAGTTAGCCAATAAAAGGTGTAATTTTGCTTGACTTCTCACTACATTCATAATGGCTAACACGGTACAACACCCTAGTACTACTATCCACAGTCATAAGCAGATCTCTGGCAAGGCAGCAAATAAAAGGGGAACACACATTTAAAATTTACCAGGCAAACTAGCTGGGATTGTTTTATAAGAAAAACAACAAAAAATGCCTACTGATATACTGAAACAATAATCATTTTAAGAATGTGGTGTGAAATGATTTGCGTTACTACTCCATTTGGTCTTTCTTGTATGCTGTGCTTACAGTAATATAAAGGTCTAATAAGTTACTTTAAAGTAATCAATTAATCCAAACACTGACCCCCTCATTCTAGTCCAGCATCTTGAAGAAGCAGAGCTTATTCTAGCATGGCTGCACCTCATCACAGGTCACCTTCATTTATACACCCGTACAGGCGCACAAAGCAACTTTTCAGTCGCATACCTGAAGAACATCAGAAGAGAAAAATGGAATTGAACTTAAATCATGAATTGCACAAATTTAAGAATGTTGTTAAGTTGTTAATAGGTTTATTTAACTAACAAGTATATTCATCTAAGTAAATTCTGGGGATTAAAAGCTTAAATGCTACTGGTAAAATATTCTCCTAAATACATTATATCTAAGTATGTTAACTCTTACAGCAACTCACGGCATGGTTGTGCTTTTACTATAACTCTGTGATGGCCAGTGCAATTTTCTACGCATTGATGTGCTGGGCTGGTAACATCAAGAGAGGTCCACCAAATCAACAAGCTAATTAAAATTGCAAGCTCAGTTATAGGATGCACTTTGGACCCCAGCAGGTAGTAGCAAAACAAAACAGAGTGCCATTATGAACAATGCTGCACATCATCTGTCTGACACACTAACACTTTCAGCAGAAGTGTGTCAAGAAACACTACTGGGGCTCCTTTATACCAACAGCAATACATCTGCATAATGCCACACTGGGACTGGGACTGCCAAGTCAGAACTTTTCTTTCTTTTCATTTTTATTTCTTTTTAGTCATTCTGGTGTGTGTTCCGACCATATTGTGTGTGTGTGTATATATTTATCTATTTATTTATTTATTTATGTATGTATTTATTTATTTGATAAGCTTTTGTAAAAAGCCTAATTTCTCCCTAGGGACAAATGAAGTTTTATCTATGCAGTGGTAAGTGCTTCTTCCTCATGCATCCAGGGCCCCTGGGTTTGAATCCTATTTCCAGTTGATGTGTGTGTGGGGTTTGCGTGTTTTCCCCATGTTGGTGAGGGTAGATATTTTGTCTTTTCTCCCACATACCCAAAAATATACAAGTCCACTTAACTGCTGACACTAAATTGGCCCAATGCAAGTTTGTGTGAGTGGGCTCTACGATTGACTGCCACCCAGGCCAGGGCTGGCTCCTCTCATGAGCCCAGTGGTGCCAGGATAGGCTCTGTCCCCCATGACCTGGATTAAGCAGGTTTGAGAATGTTACTCTATTAAACTCCTTAAGGAGTAAATCTAAATACTTAAGGGAGTATTTATTCATTCATTGTCTCAACATAATTTTTCAGTTACAGGGTTGTGTGGAACTGGAATCTGTCCTGATACTCTGAGGCACAAACCAGAAGACAAGCCTAGACAGCAACACCTCCATATTCACACAGATGGCACCAGTTTAGACTTGCCAGTATACCTGACAAACGAACCACACCTGAATACATTGAGAATGTGTAAACCCTACACAGACAACTATGGCATGGTGCTACTATTAATGAAGAAAAAAATAGTAAAATACCATACCATACCATACCATACCGTACCATTTTCTAAGCCACCTATTCCTGAGCAGCGTCACATGAGAGCTGGAGTCTAACTCAGCAGGCTTAGAGCACAAGGCAGGAACAATCCCTGGACAGAGAGTCAACCTATTGCAGGGTGCACACAGAGACACTCACACACACACACACACACACACGCACACACACACCACCGCACACGCATACGTGTGCACACCCACTGCCAATTTAGCATCACCAATCCATCTAACCTACATCTCTGTGGACTGTAGGAGGATGCAAACCTTTTGCAGAAAATGATCTACATCATGTGTCCTTTGTGAAGCAACACCATGTCAGTTTAACTGTTTCGTGGAATTCAACTGAGCATTATTTTTTTTTTGGGTAACCAAGCCTCCATTTTGGAGCCAGTCCCAAGCCCAGATAAATGAAGAGGGTTGGTGTCAGGATAGGAATCCGGCTGTTAATGTCATGCCGAAACCTCTATTGGAATAAGTTTAGGTAAAATAATAATGTCCCCATATAAAAATGGGAATAGCTATGGAAGAGGAAGGAGAACAAGAAGAAAGTCTGCATGTCAGCTGCAATATGTCTTTGAAAAAGCAGGAAATCTGAGTCTTTCTCCAGATTATCTACCAAGAGCTAGCTGAGATAAATAAACTGGACAAATACACAACCAAATAAATTTTAACAAGCTCAGTTTTGATTCATTTTCTAGTTAACTCTCCTACTGATTAACTTGTGCTCCCTATTTTACCATCTTGTGGCCATGCATTTCATTCTGTCTATAATGAATGAAACAGTACTTGTGCCCCCTCTGGTGGAAATTCATGGTGCTAAACTAAACTGCTGAAGAAAAGATTCTTCTCAAACATAAAGTAAATTCAGTAGCAACCTTAAAAAAATGCAGTTTTTAATTCGGAAATAAGTACCGGAAGTTATTTGTAGTCAACATATATAATAGCATTGGAAAAATTAATGAAAAGACAAATCTATTTTGCAGTGCTGTCATTATGTAAAAGGAGGATATCTAAGTAGTTCTTTTTTCATTTGGTATTTAATACCTGTAAAACCAAACCAGGAACAAATGAGTATTGAAAACAGATGAAGAGATTTTGTAAAAGGATTTCCAACATCTTTTCGTTAGCCACATGAAAAGGCAGCCTGATACATAGGGAATGACTAAAGGTATCAATTTCAAAGCACATTGGGGTGCACAAAGAATATTTATCCCAAACCAGTTTGTCTTGGAGGCTCTATAACCTTTTTTTCACCAACTATCACCTTACAAAAATTATACTTAAATGTCACAGTTAAATTTGTTTTCATTATTTATTAGCACACATTAAAAAAAAAGGTGGTTTCATATCTGGTTCAGTGAGTACATCTTTATGGCCTTTCAGTTACATATTCCATAAGGTTTGAACTCATATAAAATAGTTTATTCATGTAGCAAGTATATATTATTATTATGCAACTTTGCTTGCTTTTCCTTTTTATTAAGTACTAGCAAAATTCCCGCGCTTCGCAGCGGAGTAGTGCGTTAAAGAGGTTATGTAACCATATATATACATAAACATATATACATATATATACATATCTACATATACACATATCTACATATACATATATATATACAAATTTACATATCTACATATATATATATATACATATAAACATACATACATACATACATTCACACATATATATATATATATATATATATATATATACTGTATATATACATACCTACTTATTGGCTCCTGTATTTAGGATATAGCGGGTTGGATAATGGATGGATGGACATCTGTATGCATAGCCCTATTTGCCCATTTTCGTTTTTTTTCTTTCTTCAGTAATATTTCAGTAAACCCGGAGCTTGTCAGTTCAAATCCTGGTACTGACACCACTGTGTGACCCTGAGGAAGTCACTTCACCTGCCTGTGCTGCAAAAATCAAAAGTAATGTAACAAATTGTACCTCAGATGTTGCAAGTTGCTGGAATAAAGGCATAAGTAAAATAGATAAATATGTATTATACACATAGGAACTATTAATTTATTTTCAGTTAAGTCATCTGCAGCAAACCTTTATACATGAGGGTTTCTCCTTTTTAGATAGTGCAAACTGTTTCTTCTTCATTGACGTTTTCTCTTGGAGAGCTTTTTTCATTTCATTGAAAATTAAAGCAGCAGCTGCCAAAATATGTAGCTTTCTTATTAATTTTTCAACATTGTGTAAAATAAATTTATAAAGTAACATAAAAGGTTTAAATACTGGTAATCCTTTTACACTAAAATATTACTAAAGAGATACAAAAAAAGTAAAATGCATATGTTATTTTTCTTTAAGGAGATTAAATATTACTGAAGAAAGAAAAAAAAAACTAAAAATACTGTGTAAGCATACATATTAACACATGTGCAATTAAACGTGTGCATTTACGGGGTGATTTCTCAGGCTTAAAAGCTCGCCCTTTATTAAAAAGGTAAATGCAAACTGTTTTCATTCTGAAGGGCACAAACCACGTTAGATTTCAGACGTTAAACGTGCAAAAATGTCGGTACACCAGATAAATAAGCGCAACATATCAGTTGTATTGTATGCTTACAATACATATAGAAATGTGTTAATCGTTAACTAATATTATGGGATGGTGTTTTTCGACTTGCGCCTTGATTTAAACGATTGCATTTCTTGGTGGGTTTGCGTAGCTTATTGTCAATATCTTTACACCTCTTTTTAAGACTTAATTTAAAAAGGTTTTCTTTTCTTCTTAATTAAAATTTAAAAGCAATACTTCACCGCTGCGAAGCCCGTCTAGCGCTGACGTCCGAGGTTCGATTACCGTAAGCGAGTGCAGTGAGTGTGTACGCCTGATGAGCCAAGAATAAGGGGGAAAGACGTGTCGCGTACTCTTTGTATTATTTGACAGTAAACTATTTTCAACCATTCTATGATCTGCCGTTTAAATCAAGTATCATTACATCTTCCTTCTTAAAGAGAAGTAAGGCAGTACTTATAAGCTTACATATATATATATAGACATACATACATATATATATATATATCTATATCCGAAGCCGTGCAAGCACACTCTTGAGAATGCAACGTATAGTTGTACAGGACAAAAGCAATCTTGCCTCAAATCAATGGCAACCTTTTGTAGGTCTATGAACTTAATTTAAACTTTAGGTTTACACGGTGCTTTCTTTCCGAAGTACCTGCACTCATGAATATGTCTGTATGTATCAGTACGTCAAATCCACTCGTTTCGCACCGGCAAAGTACGGCTTATAAATTTTTATTAAGAAGAAAAGAAAACCTTTTTAAATTGAGGGAAAATATACTAATAACAGTTTGTTAAGGATCTGTTTTTTTGTGAAGCTGCCTTCACTCGAGTGATCACTTCGAGCTGACTTGCTGGCCAACTATAAGCGTTACCTGGTAGGTAACCACCCATACAGATTGTGAATCAGACTATGAATGCCGTGAATGTAATTACCCCGATCTACATGTTGTCAAATAAATGAACCACACGCCGTGGCGCAATTTTAGGGGCTTCGCCTGTTGCGCTGACGTCCGAGGTTCGATTCCCGTAAGGGAGTGAAGTGAGTGGCTGGTTACCTACCAGGTAACGCTTATGTTTGGCCAGCAAGTGAGGTAACATCAGCCACGGTGCCTTCAGTTGTGAGAAGCAGATCATAGAATGGTTGAAAATAGTTTACTGTCAAATAATACAAAGAGTACGCGACACGTCTTTCCCCCTTATTCTTGGCTCATCAGGCGTACACACTCACTGCACTCGCTTACGGTAATCGAACCTCGGACGTCAGCGCTAGACGGGCTTCGCAGCGGTGAAGTATTGCTTTTAAATTTTAATTAAGAAGAAAAGAAAACCTTTTTAAATTAAGTCTTAAAAAGAGGTGTAAAGATATTGACAATAAGCTACGCAAACCCACCAAGAAATGCAATCGTTTAAATCAAGGTGCGAGTCGAAAAACACCATCCCATAATATTAGTTAACGATTAACACATTTCTATATGTATTGTAAGCATACAATACAACTGATAATATGTTGCGCTTATTTATCTGGTGTACCGACATTTTTGCGCGTTTAACATCTGAAATCTAACGTGGTTTGTGCCCTTCAGAATGAAAACAGTTTGCATTTACCTTTTTAATAAAAGGCAAGCTTTTAAGCCTGAGAAATCACCCCGTAAATTCACACATTTAATTGCACATGTGTTAATATGTATACTTACACAGTATTAAAAGACACTCAAAAATTAACGTCATTTACCTTCGTTGCCGCGTTTGACTCGTGCTGTAAATCTCTTCCTTGTTTTTAGTTCACGTGATTACGTAGGAGGCGTGATGACGCGATACGTGACTCCGCCTCCTCCATTAGAGTATATGGACAAAAAACAGGTTCCAGTTATGACCATTACGTGTAGAATTTCGAAATGAAACCTGACTAACTTTTGTAAGTAAGCTGTAAGGAATGAGCCTGCCAAATTTCAGCCTTCCACCTACATGGGAAGTTGGAGAATTAGTGATGAGTGAGTGAGTGAGTCAGTCAGTCAGTCAGTGAGTCAGTGAGGGCTTTGCCTTTTATTAATTAGTATAGATTTTTTTGTCATGTCAGTCTATAAGTATACCATACTGGCAGTTATACCACATGCACTTCAAAACAGGTCATCCACCTGAAGCTAAGCATGTTCAGACCTGGCCAGTACTTGGATGGGATAAGCTTGGGATGCTACTGGGATAAGCTTGGGATGCTACTGGAAGACGTGTTTGTGAGGCCAGCAGGGGGCACTTACCCTGTCGTCGGAACATAGATCCCAATGTCCCAATGCAGTTGTGGGGACACTATGCTGTAAAAATGCCACCATCCTTCAGAGGAGATGTAAAACTGAGGTCCTGACTCTCTGTGGTCATAAAAGATCTCAGGGCATCCTTGGTATGGGTGTATTCCTATGCCCAGGAAGGGTGGGGAAGGGTAATATGGGGTTGGACAACTGTCATAATTGATAATCTCTAAACCCCTCCTTTTAGGGAGGGGCTTTCATAAACCGAGCCCTTATCACGCCCCATTAACAATTCCCACACATAGGGGCGGGGCACATTTTATAAATTATATTTTCATATTTCATAAGTCTGTCACAAAGCTGTCAATCAATTATCCCTTTGACAGGTTAAGGTCATCAGTCATCCCTTTGACTCCCATCAATTTCCAGAGTTTTTGCCTAAGGTGTTTGCATTTTTTTTGCTTTGGAATCTCCTAGTTAAACACTGTGGCATATGGCCGGGGTCGCCCCTATAATGGAAGGTGAGCCCATCCAGAGCATTACCTCCTCCGGAGCGCTAGAGGACAGCCTCTTCTGGATGTGCAACAGTCCCACGGGTTTGAAGCATGGAAGCTCAACCCTGCTGGGTACTGTGGCCACCACCATGGGGCACCTCAAGAACTGCTGAGCCCTTGTATGCTGCACTTCAGCCCCACTCGGAAGTGCTGCCAGAAGTAGGTCAATAGGCACCTGGAGCACTTCTGAGTGACTTATAAAAGGAGTGAGCAGCCACTATTCCAGAAGCTAGAGTTGGGTGGAGATGGATGAAGCTGGCCAGGAGGAGTGGAGGCAGGAGGACTGAGAGAGAGAGAGAGAGAGTGAGAGACAGAGAGAGAGAAAAGAAGAGGAGGAAGAAGAAGAGAACTGTGCTTTGGTGCTTTCTATTGTGCTGTGCTCTGGGGAGCATGGAAAGTGCTCCATGTGAGTGTTGTATGTCACACCTACTTCTCTGCCTTTCTGTGTTGGGTTGGAGTGGCTGGTGCGCCCCTGGTAGTCCACAACACACATTGCTTTCTTGTACAAAACAATATCTTTCTATTATTAAAGAAAATCTTGCAACGAGATGTGATCTTCTGAAAGACACTTCAGAGAGGCAGAGACACTTTCACTTCCTGCGACACAGTCAAGTCACAGTCAAGTCACGACATACTGACATCTATGGCAAGTCACGCCCTACTTACAAACATTGTCAAACAAGATCATGGTCATCTAAAAAGCGAAGAAGAAAGAGCAGCTCTAAAACAATTGGTAAGTTAAAGATGACTCGCAACACGGTCAAATCACGTCATACTGACATCCGTTGGAAGCATGTTCCTGTGAGACGGTGACCTAGGCAAGGAAAGTAATAATCAGCTTAGAACAAGTGGAATTGAAAACCGTGTAGGTCCAAACAGGCTCAGAAATAAACGACAAATACTAAAAGACACAGTAGAACTTCATAAAGATGTTCAAACACGTTGGCGCCATACACATGCAGAGCAGGTTACAGATTATGAAAGCAGTGGAATTCTAAAGGCTACAAAAAAAACCTTGGTGCAATACACATGCAGAGCAACATAAAAAATATGACAGTACTACAACTCAAAGTTATCACAAAACAGAGTACAGATCACATTCGCGCAAACAAATAAAAATTTTTACTAGGTGAAATAACGGAACAGGAAAACGAGATCGAATATATGGACATAGGTGATATGTCAGAAGTATGTAGATACTGTAAGGGTTTAAAGTTTAAGTCGGAGACTTGTACATTGTCTATTTCGTGTTGCCATCTGGGAAAAATATCATACGATATGAGTATCTGTGTTCCCGCAACAATTACAGCTACGACAAGTTTAATTTAGAAAAAAGCACAATTTGGTCAGGTGTATATTTATGATCACAGAGAAGCGATGCAACATAGAATTGAAACAGGTAAACGTGCTGGAACTTACAGTATACAGCCAATAATGGATACAAATCCATACATTCAAAAGTATCACACTTTACACGAAAGTTATCAGCAAAACACGGACAAAGAAATTTTCTTGGATTTCTATATGAATCCGAAAGATCACAGTCACATTTATAATAAACCCACATGTGACGAATTGTCAGTGATAATACTTTTGAAAGACGGAGATATCAAAGACAGAGTAGATAGTCGTGTATATCCAAAGGCAAAGCATGCTTTTTCATGTATGTCAAATACATCGCCAAATGCCAACCCTTTGCTTTTCCCATATGGTGAAACAGGATGGTCAATACAATATGAAACAAATGCATTCAGAAAAATGAATAACACCCACACAATATTTCGGGTCAAGATTAGCAATACGTTCCTATGTATGTAATCCACTTCTATCATCTCAACATCTGTCGCAACATTGCATTATTAATGTGTATGCAAAAGTAACACCTAATCATCTCTTCTTATTAAATTGAATCAAGGTAAACTTAGAACGGAACATATGCAAGGTCTCATTGATCACGTTCACAATTCAAATATCAATAGTTCAGATATATTCAAAATAGATAAAGCAGTAATATTTCCATCATCATATCAAGGTAGTCCAGGAGCATTGCAACAGTTATATCATGATACAATGGCAATATCCAGAACTATCGGTCAGCCAGGTTTCTTTATTACAATGACGTGCAATCCACAGTGGCCAGAAATCCTCAGCTTCTTGACAACAATGCCACCGGCTACATCAGCTCTGGATATTCCGACTTTCGTAAGTAGATTGTTTATCAGAAATTCTTTTTATATTGAATGAACTGGAAACGGTGTTCGGGCAAAAAGGAGATCTTGATATACCATTCATATTAACACTTCTGTCAGAATAGCTTTTCAATGACAACAAATCACAAGGACAAACATTTGACAAAGTCGTTTTTTTATGAGGTTTTAAAATAAAAAGTGAACACAATGCATATGTAACAATTCCCATGAAAAAAAACCCACTGTTAATTGTATTTCCACAGGAACAAACCTGTGGGTTGGCGAACGAAGCCCCCTAGTCATCTTAAAGTTATAAAAACTGTTACTAGACTCTAGCATTTAAGAACCAAACCATCACTGAATTTCAGACATGCTGGAGCTCCAAAACCACTGACTTCATCAAGCCTCGGACTTTTGAGTTGTGGCCCTATGTCATCCTCCACCCTTCAGACTTCTCTGCTCACTCTGACAGCACTTGAAGAAGATAATAGTCAGTGCACCAACAGCACATCAGCTAAGAGAGAATGAGAAAGAGACAGAGTCCTCAACACTGCAGAAACATTCACCCTGCCTTAATTCAATGAGGGTTGCTCAGCACAACCTATTGTGGACTGTACAGTGAAAATTCTTTAATACAAATGAAGTATTAAATTATGATTTGTGTAGTGATTGCTTTTTTTGTCTCTGTTGTATTTTTGAGGTGGCGCTGTAGGTGGAATGGCCTTTCCAAAACGCATTCCCCAACAATGAATCTAGTCCATTTATAGAATTTATGCTCCCTGATGAACACAAACAAATCATTCACATTTCCGATTCATGATAATGTATGACAAATTAACAAGGAAGGATCAGATGCAAAAGAGAACCCAACCCTGTATTGTGCACCAGTCCACAGGAGTCCATCTTTCCATCCATTTTGGTTTTACTTATTTTTACATAAAGAATTGCATCTGTATCCAGACTTGTACAGAGCTCAGTGGTAGGCACTACTGTCTTACAGCTCCAGGATGCTATTTTTATATACAGTATCAGCTCAGGAGATGCCTGAAGGACACTTTGAGACCAAGCAAGATTTTCACTGGCTAGCAGCTCTACATTGGCTCAATGAGAACAAGTGAGATATATGATCAAGTGCACCCTGGGCTGGACCATCCAGAATCTTTTGTGACTAAATACCTGATGGTACCTGGATAGTGTGTTCTCCGCAATGGAATGGCAACCTGTTGGGTCCTTGTTCCTGCTTTGCGTTTAGTGCTTTCAGGTCCCTGAACTGGATTAAGTGGGTTTGAGAATGTTATCTTGTTATTGGTTACATTTCAGTTTTGAGTGTCATGTGATTAATTGTGCTTTATTAATTGAATACTCTAAACAACATTATTTATTTATATGTTTTATCTTTGTTCTCATTATTTTTCAATTGCAATTAAATAATAGTTGCTGATGATGGCATCAGTTTCTGAGTTCATTGCCGGTATTTCTGGAGCCATCTCTATTGCCAGGCTCACGCAATGGAGAGTGATATCAAGCTATTATAATTTAGAATCTTTAAATATTTGTCTCATTCATTTGGATTGTTATAGCACATGTTTTTTGTTTTTTTCATTTGAGATCCTTGCAGGGAAAACTCAGGGGTTCATGGCAGGACTGACACTCCAGGCACTGTAAAAAACCTCACACTGTTCCAATCCATTTAACCTCCTCCTCCTCCTCCTGACTTCAATTCTAATGTTTAATTTTCATTTTTCTGCTGTTGTTGTGCACAGAAATAAATGTTGGGGTGCCAACATGGTCGTCCTCATTTAATTCTGTAGTCCAAACAAAACAAACACTGATGGCATGTTAACTAACAATGATCAATCGCAAAGAAAAATAGAGCACTCAGCTTTGGATTAAAGGATTAACCATAAAGAAAGAAAAAGTACAGCGCTTCTAGCTTTGAGTCCTGAGGATGCACGGAGCTCCATCCTGTGGGTCACTTGAGTTTTCATAGACTGATTCTCCTTCTGGAGTGCTCGAATCTTTTAGAGTCCCTGCTGGAAGGGGTGGAGTAAGTTACCCTTAAAGGAGTCTTCTCTGGACTGTGAAGAAAGAAGGAGATGACACAATTAGCGACTGCACCTCCTCTCGCCCCAGGGTGGCATTACATACCTCAAATGAGACCTTGAGGTGTTGGACATTCATGACACTGTGTACTTTAACAGTTGCTTAATTTTTTACTCTGTTTCAGTCACCATTTTGTTTTCTTAGCATTTGCTTAAATTTTAAACGCATGTCATTACTGTTCTGCCAGGAATATTAGTGATGATTTCAAAAAAATTCAAAAAAAGAAGTGTAAAAACTGGGGAGACTAATGATCAGCAACCAAACCAAGAATGAAAACTAAAGTCACAGTCAAAGAACAGGGAAGGATCAAAAAAACGGAGACTCTAAGAATTGTGGGTGCCAGAGAAGAAAGACAGGTATCCTGGCTGGGAGAATGGAAGGACTCATGTCCAGACAGGAGGCCATAATGAAAGAAGCAGGTGAATGGGTTCACCAGAAACAGATCATTCCCCCACACAACAGGTGACAGTGTCCTTCTGAGGTAAACCTGATCGGGACAGCTGCAGGATGGCATGAGAGTTGGAGTCGGGAAATGCAGCCTTGTCGGGGTATTTGGAGACCCCCAGAGGGAGCTGCTGGGGGAGGACTGCCCTGGTTTATGCACAACCTGGAAATACTCGGAACGACCTGGATAGGAGACCGGAAGCTATTCTCAGTTCTGGTTTAAAAGGAAACTCGCTGCCTTAATTGAACTAAGTCAGAGTTGGGAGGCTGCGAGCAACACTCAGCAGGTGGCTGATTACTGGAGGATTGTGAAGAGGTGCTTGGTGTGAATAAATACTTTTTTTATTTTATTCATATAACTTCTAGTATTATACATTGTCTTGAGTTTGGGGCACTGTGGCGCCCACTGGTGACCACAGAATGAAATGAGAAACTTCAAAACACAATAAGGTTTGTTTAAAAATCCATCAGCTTGGATAAGGACGTGACATTTCCAAGCAACTTTTAATTGTTTAGAGGTCATGACCTCAGAAGGCACGTCCATAAAGAGGCTAGAGCAGCCCTGGTCCCTGGGATGCAAAATGGAGCCAAAAATACTTATCCAAGATGGCGAAGATGGTAAAAAATAAAATAATAATATCATAAGTAAATTGAAATCATTAAAACTAATGTCAGATTTGGAACATACAGTACTGAGAACCCCTGATTAGAGTTCAAGAGTGTCCCAAATGGCTGAGGGAAACATAAAAATTACAAATAGAATAAAAAGGTTAGGACAACTGCCTGCGTTTCTAGGGATAATCAACACGAGTTAAAAAGTTGGCTGAAAGTTAATTTCTTCATCCGAGTTATGGACAGAAAACCCTTTTTCCCCAAACATCCTTTTGCTGAATCATTATTTTATTTATTTCTTTTTTATTCTGGTTCTGACCTTTTTACTAATGAATTTTTAACTACAAATTTTGTGTCTTGCTCTGGCTGTTCGATTGTAATTTTTGATCTGTTCGTTTTTTGACTCTGTTTCTGTCCTTACTGGTTTGCTTTCAAACACTCGTCAACTTGATGACACAACATGAAAAGTAAGTGGTAGGGGTAGAAAAGTAATTTTGAACTAAAGATGGCACTTTACTTACTCGGATTTAATTGGAAAATATAAATCAACCAAAGACAGAATTTAAGAATTATCAGTTAAGTAAATAGAAAAAAAAATACTAATAAATTGAGAAATTAATCCAAAAGAAGATATGACCAGTTAGCAATGTAGCAAGCTTGTTTGTGAAGAAAATAAACATCTGGTGAGGCACATTTTTTTTAGCATATTCAAGGTGAAAATCTGACATTGGTTAATTGGTCAGCCACCTTCACTGGGCCTTCTGTAGTATGGTAAAGGATGTGGCAGCTTCCACAACTTTAGTCACGACCAACAAGCACAAAGTGATTCATAATTTGAAAGTGTATCTGCTAAGTCACCTAGGATTTTATCAAGGACTGAGAGGCAAACAAACCCTGTGGTATTAAAAAACCTGAAAGACGTTTGAAAAAGTGCTAATCAAGTAAGCTTTACATACAAACCTTACATGTAGCAGAGTTACTCTTCTCAAGTCACTACCCTGACCCTGCCAGAGTTGGAATATACAGGAGTAGGTTTATAGTTGTTCATATGGTAAAAGACATGCAGGTTATGATTCTCACAATAGCTTTATTAATTCAATACTAGTAATAACTTTATTAACTTAATTAATGAATACAGTAATAATTAAATAAATAATAATACAAGAATAAACTCTGTGTTTATTGTATTGTACAGTGTAACAATTTTGGTGCCCTCTACTGGCCATTTTTCAGCATCCACAGCTTTTTACCTAGAACAGGGGTGGGCAGATTCAGTCCTGGAGGGCTGCAGTGGCTGCAGGTTTTTGCTCCAACCCAATTGCTTAATAAGAAGCCCTTATTGCTCAAGTAACACTTCAGCTTCACTTTAGTTGTCTCGCTCGTTAAGATTTTGAACCCTTATTGCTTATTTTAGTCTTCAACAGCTGTATTCTTGGCTTTTAATTGCTCCTAATTAGCAAAAACATGCAAATGACAAAAGAGACCAGCATTTCTCCATTTAGCTTGTTTGCATTTACACCAGTGTATATTTATCATGCACTATTTGGTTTAATTAAATACTTGGAAGGAAAGTGAAGAGAAAAAAGTGAAGGACTGAGAATTACTCCTCCATTTTATCCTTCAAATCATTTGGATGATATCTTTAGAAAGGAAAATAAATCTAGGATATGAGAATGACCTGACATGGCAGAGTTAAAGCACTAGCAAGCCATGCAATTAAATAATTGACAAGGATTGGTTTTTAATTAAGCAACTGGGTTGGAACAAAAACCTGCAACCACTGCGGCCCTCCAGGACTGAATCTGCCCACCCATGATCTAGAATGTTTAATTCATTTTAATTTAATTTATTGCAGGAATGAATATAAAAAAAACGCTCAGTATAATTTGTGTTTGTGTTATATCACAATTGATGTTATTTTCCAGGCTTTGTTTTAGTGTTGAATTTAGTACTTTACTCTTTATTCTATTTAATGACTTTGTATATCTTGTATCTATCTGTTTTAATGTTCCATTCAGGTAACATCTGTATCCAATGTTACATACATATACCTGCTGTTTCTTTATGAGACTCTGAGAAGCACCTTGTGTATGGGAAAGGTGCTATATAAATAAAATTTATTATTACTATTATTATTATTAAATAACATTTTGACCAAAATTCTCTGAAGCAGGACTTAACCAAAATTTAGCAAACAAGGCACTAACAACTAAGAGTAAATCAGCTTTAAAAAGATGCAACAATCATTCATAAATGAGTATCTAACAGACTTCAGAAAGAAGTCCCAAACTGTAGATGGACACATAACATAACAATAATGAAATACCAATATGAAGTAATAACTAGCCTAAAACAAGTATGTCATTTAGCAAGCAGAGCCACAGCAAGGACACATAATGAGTCAAGCAATAATTCCAGAATAATAAATCTCAGTATAAAAAAGGCACACAGCAAATATCAAAATAAACTTTAAAACTTGCTTCCAGTATCAAACTATTTCAAACAGACCAAGGCTCAAACCAAACTAAATAAAATGTGAAGGTTTAGATAGACACACCGAGTTTCACTGCACCTGCAAGGGCCAAACTGTAGCAGAAACATAAGAGAAGAGAGTACTATCAGGATATAGTTTTTTTGCAGATGGTTTATACTGTCATCTTCAGGTGGCTGTGGTATTGAAAAGCATCAGCCTGAAAGTGAAAATCTAAACCCATCCCTTTTGGCACTGGACCAAATTGGATATCATTATAGTAAAAAAAATGGAGACATGGAGATAAGGAGCAGAAAAAGACAAAAACAAAGTAGAGGCAAGGCAAAGCACAGGAGAAATCTGGACAGTATTACTTGTACTTGTATTGTAGAGTACAGTACTACTTGTATTACAGTATTACTTGTACCTGAAGTTTTATTAATTTAAAGCAGAGCATACATGCTAATTTAAAGTTAATAATACTCATTTAACTGTAATAATGGTTGGTTTTAAAACTTATAAATGTTTACAAAGCACTTTACAAAGCAGTTTACTGGCATCCTGATGTAATTTTACAGACTTTGTATTGAAAACCTGTTTATGCAAGTCATTCTGCAGTTTTGCACCTTCTTTTTGAAAAAGCTGCCTTGTTATTTCTTGCAAAGTTTTTTCATTTTTGAACTCAGAGATGTCAGTGCACCCACCTATTACTATGTAGGCCTTTATTATTGGGGGGCTAACATTCATTGACTGACTTATCCGTTCCGTTGTTTCCAGCATTCTGGGCCAGCTTCCTCCAGGCCTTTCTGTCTTTAGCAGCATCCCTTATCTGCTGCAAACTCATGCCTGTGTCAGTATTGAGAGTATCAATACATTGTGATTGTAATCAATCTGGTTGCCTTGTCTTCTAAGAGCACTGTTAAAATGTTTTGGGGATCTGAGCAGATCAGCATTCCTGAGACCTTCACCTTTCTTTATTTTCAGATATTGTATGATGGACACAGTTTGCTGGTCATGTTTTGGTTAATTTATATCTCATTATTGTTTGGCTTCTAATTAAGGTAAACAAGAAACAATTAAGGGGTCTGAGTCTTCAAGAGCAAGTCAAATAAAATGAATTCAAAAGAAGTTAATTTGCAACAAAAACTGGTCACTAATTAAGAAAAGGGTTAGAATGAAAACCTGCAGCCAGTGCGGCCCTCCAGTACTGGAGTTTGAGACCACTGGTATAATGCATCCCCCTCATTAGCATAAAGAGCCCTTGTAATAAGTTTATCTGTTTAATATGTCACTGTGCTCTGTACAAAAAATATTTTAGAAATCTGCTTCTTCTCACATGTACAGCTAACACAAAGCCTGATTTAGCACACAGGGGCTCATCATTTAGAACAGCTAGGCAAGCATTTTAAGACAAGACAAGTGAAGAACAACTGCAAATGGGCAATGTGCACTATTTCTGTGTGACAGAGTCAGCATGACATTGGATCTTCTTTTCCTTGTTTGGAATGGCATGGTTTACCTGAGTGAGGGCCCGCACATGGTGAAAGAGTACAAAGTCTTTGAAGCCGATGAACGGATGGGACATACTGTCATCCGATCCGGAAAATCCTTCCAACGCAGTGACGGAAATGGCAGACTCTACACAAGGGCTGGTCATGGCTTCCTCGTCTGTTATGCCGCATAAACCGTCATTAAACAAAGCTAAGTTATTTTCTCTTATGTGATTTCTTACCACCATATCACTAAGGGAGTGATATCACCTCTTTATAATATATCTATTTAGGTTCAGGTTACTTAAGATGCCACAATTGCAAAACAAACGTATTTCCAGGGAGCTATCGCCTCCTGGTGGAAAACAGCCCTACAAAGTCTGAGGGGCCCAGAGCTACAGTGGATTAGAAAGTACCCTGACCCCTTCACTTTCTACACACTGGGTTGTAGATTTTAATTTTAAATTGATAAATTTGCCATTTTTGTCTATCAATCTAAACTCAGTAACCCATAATGACAAAGTGAAGATATGTTTTCAGAAAGATTTGCAAATTTATTAAAAATCAAAAACTGATATCCCTCATTTATACTGTATAAGTAGGCAGACCTTTTGCTGTCCCCTTCAGGTTGTGGTCAGCTTCATCCTGTTTGCTTTAATCCATCTTGAAATGTGTCTAGAATTTGACTGGAGGCGACCCGTGGCATTATTTAGAAAGGAACACACCTGTATATAGAAGGTCACACTATTCACACTGCATGTCAGGATAAACACCAAGCCATGAAGTCCAAGGAACTCTCTGTGGACCCCCACGATAAAACTGTAATGAGGTATATACCGGGGCAAGGGGATAAAACCATTTCTAAAGCTTAAGATGTTAATCTGCATTCAGGCCTGCAAGCAGGTCCTCCAACTTACAGGGAAAACTTGGGGGTTGGTGGCAAGACTGGCACTCCAGCCAAAGCCTCACACTGTTCCAGTGTGGTGCTGAGGTGTCACTCACTGCAATTGGGTCCCAATCCAGGTGGTTCAGTTGTGTAGTGGGTGCGGCAACATGCTATCAGTGCAAGCTCCCAACCTGAGTGTTCTCAGGAGCACAGTGGACTCAGTAATTCTGAATTGGAAGAAGTTTGAAGCCACCAGGACTCTTCCTAGAGTATTGGCCATCCAGACAAACTGAGTAAATCAAGGAGGTGACCAAGAACCCAATGGTCACTCTAATAGAGTTTCAGAAATCTTCTGCTGAGATGGAAGAACTTTTCAGAAAGATGACCATCTCAACAGTACTCAAGCAATCGGGTGTTTATGACAGAGTGACTAGAAAAAATTTACTCTTGAATAAAAGGTAAATTATGGTTTAAAGGACTATGAGAATGTGAGGAAAAAGAATCACTAGTCTGATGAGAACTCCAAGCACTATGTCCGACAAAGAGCAGGCAAGCCCATCACCTGCCTAATATGATCCTTACAGTGAAGCATGGTGGTGGTAACATCATGCTATGGGAGTGCTTCTCAGAAACAGGGACAGGTAGGCTTGTCAGAACTGAGGGAAGGATGAATGCATCCAAATCCAGAGAGGTCCAATAGAAAACCTGCTCTAGAATGCATACGATCTCCAACTAGAGTTACAATTTGCCTCTCAGCATGATAATGACCCAAAAAATAAAACCAAAACAGCACTGGAGTGTCTATAGGACAAGTCTCTGACTGTTCTTGGGTGGCCCAGTCAAAACCCAGACTTATAACCTACAGAGCATCTGCAAAGAGACCTAAAGATGGCAGATTATGGACGCTTCCCATCTAATCTAAAGGAGCTTGAGTGGATCTGGTAGGAAGAATGAGATGAACTGCCCAAATATATGTGTGCAAAACTTTTAAAGACCTATCCAAAAAGACTTGAAACTCAAATTGCTGCCAAAAGGGCTTCTACAAAGTATTAAATTAAAGGTCTGAATATTTATATGAATGAGAAATTGCAATTTTTGATTTTTAAAACAGTTGTAGATTTGCAAACCATGTTTTCACTTTGTCATTATGGGTGATTGAGTGTAGGCTGATGGCCAAAAATGGTAAATTTATCCATTTAAAATTAAATCTACAACACAATAAAGTGTGCGGAAAGTGAAGGGGTCTGGATACTTTCTGTATCCACTGCTAATGCTCTTCCTATGAAAGTAGTGTTACTATTCTTTAAAATGTAAGTAGACATATTCAGTGTGATCAAAATGTATGGTCCAAAGTGTAAGAATTTATGATTTCTAATTGGTAAAGATGGTTACAGCAATAGGCAGCATTACATATTAGGTAAGACTTGGTAGTCCTAGCTGACTTTTTACTCTCCAGTACCTGACCCACAGGATGTTTGGTTTTATTGTGCTCTAAATGTAACACAAGTCAAGAGAAATTCTGCATAAGTTAATAATGAAATTGTGAGATCTCATCTGGAATACCATGTGAAGTGTTGTCTCTTGATCAAAAGTTGAAGGACCAAGCAGGTACTCCCTATTTAAATAATAACCTTACATTTACTTATTTGGCTGACATGTTTATCAAAAGCAACTTGCAACATTTCTTATATATAAATGTCGACACGTGGAAGTGTGTGTGTACTGTCTGTCTGGCCCGGAAGTGAGATGTGAAGGAAACAGAAACTTGCTTAGCCGCTAATGCACAAGCTAGGTTGGCACGTCGGCAAAACGAAACCTCTGAAGAAAGAGACACTAGCTTAGCTGCTAATACACAAGGGAGGCAAGCACATTGGCAAAACGGTATCCCTTTAACTTTTCCTCCCACCACTAATACACAAGCGAGGCCAGCATGTCATCAAAATGAAACCTCAGAAGAAAGACAAAGTCGCGTAGCTGCTAATGCACAAGCAATGCGAGCACGTTGGCAAAACGAAACCTCCTAGGAGAGAGAGGCCCAGAGAAATTCCTTTCAATTCCCTGACATCTTTACATTTAAATTTTTTTTCTGACAATTTCAATAGTTTCTAGGACCCCCAAGTAAACATGACTAAATAAAGAAACCTTAAACTGTTTACAGCACAGGCTTACACAGCTAGTATGATGCAATTGGTTACATTTCTTTTTGGTTTTCCAATTGGACCACAGAGAGGTCAGTGACTTACTCATGGTCACACAGTGTCTGTAGTTGGACTTGAACCAGCAACCTCAAGGTTTGAAGTCCAAAGCCTTAGCCATTACACCACACTGCCTAAATAAGTATGACTGGATTTTACCTACAGTAGATCTACAGCTTATTAGCATGGGGAAGGACTGAGTCTAAAAGAGCTGAATAGCTTCAGCTTAAGCAAACAGAGAAATAAAGGAAATATTTAAATCCAATAAACCTAACTGTTGCTTTATGTTTTTTAATAAGGACGTGGGGAAAAGGTCAGGGCACATTTTTTCACACAGAGAACTTCAAATACAATGGAACTAGTTTTAACGTGTTGTAATTAAATTCAGCATGTGGGCCACCATCACGTTTCTTTGGAAATTCCTGTTGAATTGTCATTAATGAGCTGTTTTAGCCAGATATGTTTCTATATGAATGACTGCTTATCTTGGACTTTAGCATGTTGTTCACTGTTAAAATATATGAACTGCATATTTTGAAGCAGCAGTGAACCATAATTTGTACACAGTAACCTGTCAATGTGATGAATTTAATGCATACCACTCCACTCCACCATCACTCCATTAAAATGTACGTGTGTATTAAATTGATTCTACAGTTTATAGCTATGCTATTGCATTTTTATCCTCAAAGCACTTCATTTTAGTTTGGGTGACATGGTGCTAAGCCATTATGTGTCAAATGTAACTAGCGCATTGACTATTTTCATGCCTTTATAATGTCTGAGATCAGGAGCATGTCACACATGGTTAATCATTGAAGACTTCCATCTTTCTTTGGCTGTTTTTGTTCAAAAATACTTTGGGCTGCCAAACCTTCTCATTTCCCACACACATTCCTCCACCTTGCAGTTTGGACATCCAACATATTGACTGAATAAGATGCAATTTTTAAGCAACGTATGTGATGATAATTGAGTAAAACAAAACTGAAGCTCTAAAACTGGATGTAGAATGAGAACAATAAAAGCCAAGATCAAGAGAACTTTAACTGCAAAGCTCACTCTGTGTGCGAATGAAAATATACACTTCTACGGTTAAACGTTTGTGGACACCCTGCCAAATTGTTTTTCAGCAGCCCCCGTTGTTAACAGGTGCATAAAATCAAGCACATAGCCATGCAATCTGCATTGACAAACATTGGCAGAGGAATGGGTGGTAGTGAAGAGCTCAATGATTTTAAACATGGCACTGTCATAGGATTCCACCTTTGCCGCAACTCAGTAAGTGAACTGCTCTGATGGATCTGCCTCAGTCAACTGCAAGTGCTATTATTAAGTGAAAGAGTCCAGGAGCAACAACAGCTCAGCCACAAAGTGGTAGACCAGACAATCTCACTGAACAGGGCTGCCACATGTTGACGTGCATAGCATGTAAAAGTCACCTAACCCCTCATGCATCCCTCACAACTTGAGTTCCAAAACTGACTGACATCATCAGCAGAAGAACTGTCAATCTGGAGCTCTGTGAAATGAGTGTTCATGGCCGAGCAGCTGCATACATGAGTAAGATCACAAAACATAATGCCAAGTGTTGGCTGGAGTGGAGTAAAGGACTCTGTTGTTGGACTCTAGAGCGGTAGAAACATGTTCTTTGGAATGATTAATTACACTTTATGATCTGGTAGTCTTATAGATGAATCAGGGTTTGGTGGATGCCAGGAGAATGCTACCACACAGACTGCATAGTGCCTACTGTAAAGTTTGGTGAAGGAGGGATAATGATCTGAAGTTTTTTTCAGGGTTTTGGGTGAAGCCACTTGGTTCCTGTGAAGGGTACTGTTAATGCAACAGCATACAAAGACATTTGAGACAATTGTGTGAATCCAACTTCATGGCAATACTATGTGCCTGCTATTTCCACTGTTGGCTAGCATGTTTCTAGTTCTGTTAAAGAGTAGCTGAGTACTGTGAAGAGATTTATTTTGTCTTTTACCATCCCCAATTTCCTCCAGTGTTTGTATGTGCCTTTTGGTACTGTTTCTATCTTTCATCCCTATATCTTACAGGTGTCTTTTTGCTCCATGTCTGCTCTGTATTTCCTATATAGTCAGAAGTTTAAGGACTCTGTGTTGCTTTATTCCATACACAGCACATGCTACTTTCAGAGACTTTACTGAGTCTGCTTATCTAATAGCATTCTCTATCTGTTCTCAGAAAATTAAGAATTTATCAGGTTTGGGACTCCAAAATCTTTGTATGCTGGTACTGGGATGGTGGCACATGGGAGACCTAATGTGAAGTATCTTATAGTCTTTTTGTCACAGCAAGTTAGTTGCTGGTAGGTCTCTGCTAGATTTCATTCCAAAAAATGAGGACTCATGCATAACACTGTGCGAAGAATTCACACTAAAAAATGGCATACGGACAAAAGCGGAAATGTGTGTTTGCACAAAAAAATCCAGATGCATAAATCTGTGTCTACACCAACTTCTACGTTCTTCCACTCCATAACATACTTTTTGTTGGTTTAAACAGTGGTATAAACAACAAAAGGAAGTTAATCGAGTGACATAGAGTGTTGGAGAAACACGAAAGTTCAAGTTCACAAAGTTGCACAGTGCCTGAAATAAAAAAGAAGTTGTCAGATATCAAAATCGACATGAAAAGGCGAGTCGTAGCCCACCATCTGAGTGTCATATGGAAGCTTATTAGGGTACAGAGAAAAGAAAAAAAACAGGGACACAGTGGGGAAAAAAGCTCAAAATGTCAACTTTAATCTCAAAATTTCCACTTTAATCATGTAGATTATTTTGTCATTAAAGTAGAACGTCATAAACTTCATCTTAAAATCGTTTAATTCACTAGTCTCTCAAATACCATCATAACTAAAGTAGCACGTTAAATGCTTTGTATTTTATGTGTTCTTCTAAATGCTCTATGTGTGTGAATCACTACTTGTTTCTTAAATGGGCTTTCTCTTCCTCCGACAGGACACAGAATCCATTACATTCGTGATTTTACAGCTCTCTGAACAATTTAAATACTAAGATGTATACTTGACATAATTTTCATGATGATAGGAATTAAAGCATGCATTAAACATGGGAACACAGTGGCGCAGTGATAGTGACAAGCTGACGCCCCATCCAGAGATTGTTCCAGCCTCCCGCAAGATGCTTGTAGCACCGTGTGAGACCTTTGATGAAATAATTTATTGCAGCAGTACTGTCTCTTTCAAACGTACTAACCCCCAATTCCTGTCCTTACTTTTCTTTCTTCAAGTAACCAATCACCACACAATCAGCTCAGTGAAGATGTAAAGCCATCTGTAAGCGTAGAACACCGATTCTTCAAAACTTTTTTTTTTTAATTTTATTGATTTTATTGAAGTCACACAACATTCCATACAAATAGATCAATATTACAAAAATAGGATTGAAAACAAATCAACCCCCACCCCTGAGAAAGAGAGTATGGGCAGCAGTATAAAACTCAAACTTAGTAAAAAATAAGTAAATAGATAAATTAATAAGTGAATATAGATAAATGGAGAAGAAAAAGAAAATGGGGAGAGAATCTGCTTCCTCAGTGCTTTAAAAGCTTATTCTAGAATGTTATTGATTAGATCCTGCCAGATTTTGAAAAATTTCTGCACAGATCCTCTAAGTGAGAATTTTATTTTTTCCAATTTCAAATAATATATAACATCAGTTACCCACTGACTTAAAAGGGGAGAGTTAGGATTCTTCCAGTTTAGCAAGATAAGTCTGCGTGCCAATAGCGTAGTAAAGGCAATCACAGTTTGTGTGTCCTTCTCCACTTTAAGCCCATCTGGAAGAACACCAAACACAGCTGTTAATGGGTCAGGAGGGATTGTGACACCAAGGCTGTCTGAAAGGCATTTAAAAATTTTGGTCCAGAATGATGTTAATTTGGTGCAGGCCCAAAACATGTGACCCAGTGAGGTTGGAACTTGATTGCAGCGTTCATAGGTTGGATCTTACTCTGGAAAATTTTGGACAATTTTAATCAAGACAGATGTGCTCGATATATAATTTTGAGTTGAATAATTGTATGCTTTGCGCATATGGAGCTCGAGTGAATTCTCTGCATTGCTACCTTCCACTCTTTTTCTGAGATGTTGAGTGAGAGATCCCACTGTCCTGTTGGATCTTTGAAAGGGAGGGACTGTAAAATTGTTTTATATATTGTTGTCTAAGTCCTTGAAATTGATCAATATTTTTTCCAGCATAGAGGGAGTTGGGAGGTGAGGAAAATCGGGCAGGTTCTGTTTAACAAAATTTTTTATTTGAAGATAGTGAAAGAAATGTGTTGTTGGAAAGTTAAATTTGAAATGTAATTGTTTGTAGGATGCAAAGACATTGTCTATGTACAGATCTCTAAGTGATTTAATCCCAAATGTTTTCCAGACATTAAAAACTGCATATGTATGCGAGGGTTGAAAAAGGTGGTTCTTGTGCAGAGGTGCCAAAAATTCTCTATCTTAAAATGCTTCCTACATTGGTTCCATATTCTGAGTGAGTGAAGCACTATTAGGTTGTTAGTATATTGGTGATAACTTGCATTTATTGGGGCACAAAGAAAGGAATATAAAGAAGTACTGCAGGATTTTATTTCTATTGCAGACCAAGCCTGTGTATGTTCATCTATTTGTGTCCATGTCCAGGTTTTTATAGTTTGTATGTTTGCTGCCCAGTAGTAAAATTGAAAGTTAGGTAGAGCCATGCCACCTTCTGCCTTTGGCCTTTGTAGGGTCGCTCATTGGATAAGTGGATAGTTTTGAATTCCAAATAAATGTGGTTATGGCTGAATCTAATTTCTTAAAAAACAATTTATTGATATATATTGGAATGTTTTGAAATAAAAAGAGAGGCTTTAGGAGGATATTCATCTTAATAATGTTAATTCTTCCAGCTAAAGTGAAGTGGAGGGTTGACCATCTATGCAAGTCTTGCTTAATTTTTTCCATACAGATGGCGAAATTTTGTTGATTAAGAGCTTTATGTTTACTTGTGATGTTTACCCCTAGATATTTAAACTGATCTACAATGATAAAAGGGAAGGTGTCCAATCTAATATTGTGTGTTTGAGAATTCACTGGAAAGAGCACACTTTTATTCAAATTAATTCTGAGACCAGAAATCTTTTGAGATTCTGTTAGTGCTGTTAGGACTGCTGGCACAGTATTTTGTGGGTCTGATATATACAGTACTATATCATCTGCATATAGAAAAAAATTCTGTTCAATTCCTTCTCTGATAATCCCCTTTATCTCATAAGCATTTAAACAGTGATTCTTCAAAACTTTTAAGGAACATTGAAATATCTTCGTAGTACATGTTTAATTATTCTATCCATCTATCCATCCGGGGTTGCGCCAATCGTAGCAAGCATACAGCGCGAGGCAGGAATAATCCCCGAATGGGGTGCCATCTCGTCACTAGCGCTGCGACACTGTGTCCTCACATGTTTAATTATTAACAATATAGATTATTTAAATGATGTTAAAATTTTATCTGTATAATGTAATAAACACATTTTGCTGCATTTCATCTTAAAGTTATCAAGAGCTCCAAGAAGATAGTGCTTGGAAATCTAAATCGACTTAGAAGCCAGTCATCATCATATGTAAATACGTACTTTATAAAGTGGCCCCGGTTGTGCAATATTACAACTATAGTGCAAGTTTACAGTGAGGTAATTGTACTTATAAGTACAAACAGTTCTACCAGGAGCACTTGATGGACTGATTTAGTGCGTTTAGAGTTATTGGGATGAAACTGTTTCTGAACCGCGAGGTCCCTACAGGAAAGGCTCTGAAGCATTTGCCATACTGTATGGTAGAGGTTCAAATAGACAGTGCGCAAGGCTGAGGCAGCGTGTGCTTGATGCTGTATACCAATAATTCTGTTTCTGATCAGCTGCTGTAGAGCTGTGATTCCACACTCAGATACAGTGGGATAAATGTAACAATGCTAAAGAAGCTATGGTATTTGGAATAGTTTGGCCATTCTGTTGACCATTATATTGCTACAGGTTAATTACAATCAGATGCCTTCAACTAATAAACGATATGAGGTTAATTTCAGTGTATTTGATAAATGGATGTGGATCTAAAAAAGAAAGGGAAACCACACTGTAACAAAAGCACTGCTTTGACGCCGGGTGCTGCCAGTTTGCAAAACCGAGTGGAAAACTTGCGTACGCCAGGGATTGAGCTGGCGGGAAAATGTGTGTGGCTTTACACCAAGTTTAGTTTTTATACATCTCGATGTGAGCGTGGAAACGGGCGTACGCAACATTTTTGTGCGTACGCACCATTTATACATGAGACCCCTGGTGACTGTAAAATGAATTCACTGCCATGTTCCTAGAAGTGTAAACGCTGACACAAGCATGCTTGCAGTCCTGATCACAAATTTATAGTTCATAGCAGTTGTATCACTAATCCTACTCTCCATTATTCTTCTTATAGAATAACATATCTGAAAGTTATCTTTCTGAAACATGAGTGCTTGAGAGGAGTGAAAAAGATCACATGCAAAAACAACCTAGCACAATTTCTAATATTTGTACTTTATGAGAGGTTACAAAAACAGTACATTGTGGGCAGAAAAAGTAAACGAGTCATTATACCAACATTATAAATGTATGTTCTAGTTGGCTTGAGCAGAAATCATCTAAATTTATTTAAAATATGTGACATAATAATTTTTAACCTTAACATGTCTATTTCTTTGTTCATATTACACTGCACATGTTTAATTTGACAAAAACTATTTTAGGCAAAAATGTAGAAATAAAAGAACTGTGTAGAATTATATCTTGTTTACTTATTAGTTTTTGGAAACCCATCAATTCTAACAGAGGGATGCTCAGGAATGAACAAGTTAGAGCAACGCAGGAACCACATCTAAAAAGGACAACAATCTACCACAGTCACACAAGAGCAATCAACATTTGTATCCAGCAGGGGGCACTAGATTCTTTTGAATTAGGTTCGTTTTAATCTCCTTAGCGTCAGACCCAATCGTCACTCAGGCTGTAAAAACAGTGCTAAAAATGTTGGTCTTGTGTGTTACTTGGGCAATGACGCGTCTCACATAACACTCAAGACTTACACGGGATGTAAAAGTGCCAACAGTGTTAGCGTCGGGAGTTACTTGGGCAATGGTATAGACATGTCTTGTGTAAGCGCCAGGTCTGAATGTTACCCGGCATCTCATAACAAATGCCTCTCATCAGCAGTGATCAAGAAGTGAATCTGTCTTCAGGCGGTGAAATGGTCAGTGAAACCAAAAGTGATTCTGGGAATCTGAAATTGACACTCGCGTCATTCACACGTGTGCAGTGTGCTGTTCATATTATTATTATTTTTATCATTACTATGATTATTATTATTTGTATCATTATTATACATTCTACACTTCTGACTTTGTACTTTTAATATTAGAAAGATGAGATTTAATAAAAATGTAATTTTTCAAACCAAAAAATGTAATGCTATATTTTTTTGAGAAAAAATGTAATGCTAAGGAGGTTAAGAGCTTTGTATGGCTGCAAGATATACATCTTTCCTCTATTCCTCAGCAAAGTGAAAAATACAATTCTATACAGATAAAATAAAGAATTGTTCTTAGCTTGTTTTTATTTTTAATGGTGATCAATTGTACTCACCAGTCAAATGAGTTGAAAGAAGCCCATTGGAAAAAAACAGATGATTCCTTTGAAAGTCTGCTTTTCTTCAACCATTAACCTGCAATTGCTCCATCTTGGGTATGACATTAATCTCCATCCAGCCCTGCATGTAGGCTGTCCAATCTGCAGGGAAAACTTGGGGGTTGGTGGCAGGATTGGCACTCCAGCCACCATAAAAAACCTCACACTGTTCTATTCCATCCGAACTAGTGTGGTGTTGAGGTGTCACCCTTCGCATGGCTGCACTCGGGTCCTAATCTGGGGTCCTGAGTTGGTTTGTCATGTGGTGGATGCGGCAATGCGCTATGTCAGAGTGTGCTCCTAACCTCTCTCTTTCTCTTTCTCTCTCTCTCTATTATCTGCTATTTTATTCTATTTAGTTATTATCTAGTATCTATGAGTGTCTTACAATTCTCTCATGTTCCATGTGGGTGGATTTCCTCAAGAGGCAGGACCACCTATCCATCACCCTTAAGGGACTGCCCCCAATACTATTAAGGCAGGCTGGGAACCAACATCCAGTGAATTTCATTTTGAATGTACTCTGGTGGGTTTCGGTGGCTTTCATGGGTATTCTTAGATTTTTTTTCTCTGATTCTTGAATATTTGCTTGAATTATGATTCAAGCAATTATATAATTATTCTTAAGGATTTTGACTTGGATCTTTTCTGATTTGGACTGCGTTTTTAGGCAGGTCTTTTTTCATTATATTTTGCTCAAGTGTTCTATTTGTTGTATATTCCTACTTTTGTCAAAAAGTCCTGTTTTATAATGACTCTGTGCAAGCCAATGATCCACACCCTTGTGGGGCATTTTGAGAGTGTTTTTGGACTTTACAGAATATATTTTATGAATTTTGAGTGTGAAGTGCATTTTGGCAGAAGCTAACCACTCAAGTGGTAGTGAGGCTGCTTTTTGTGAGCACCTTTACTGGATCTGCTGGTGAGATTCACGCTTGCTTCTCTGGTTGTTTTTGGAGGCCTCACACCACTTTTCGACACTTGTGAGACTAAATCATAACAACAACAAAGTAACTCAAGTGATTGGAAGGTGGAAAGGACTCGGAGTACCAAGAAAAAATCCAAGCAGATGGAGGAATCAAGTGAAAGCTGGACAGCAATGATAACGAGGCAAACTCAGAGGCTGTGAGACAGCAATATTAATTGCTGTGTCACTGTACTACCCATTTATTTTAGTCATTGCATTCAATATTTCCTTACACTAACTTTAATCTATATATTATTAAGCTGATTTGATAATAGATGGATGAATGTTGTTGAGGGGCAGCACGGTGGCGCAGTGGTAGCGCTGCTGCCTCGCAGTTAGGAGACCCGGGTTCGCTTCCTGGGAGGATTGGTGATTCTAAATTGTCCCTAGTGTGTGCTTGGTGTGTGGGTGTGTTTGTGTGTGTCCTGCGGTGGGTTGGCTTGGTTCCCTGCCCTGTGTTGGCTGGGATTGGCTCCAGCAGACCCCCGTGACCCTGTGTTCAGATTCAGCGGGTTGGCAAATGGATAGATGGATGTTGTTGACATTTCTTTGTATAAATACTTAAAAACTATTGGTGATACAAAGCGTCTCATGTCTGAAATCAGCATGAAAAAGTATCTTTAAAACACCTGAACATCGCAGAATTCTGAATCAGTATTGGGACTTGTATGTTGAATAACAGATAAATCAAACATCTCCACCAATATTTACACATACAGTACGTTCAATAATTTCATTAATTGTATACTTTCACCTGGTAATTTTAGTTGTGTTCTCTTACTAATTTTGCTTAAGATTGTGTGAGGGTTGAGTTCAAAGCAAGGCCATCTCCTTTTAGATTTTAGATCAGGCTTGACAAACTCATGCAGAGGTGAAAACCTAATAGTACAAACCAACAGAACAGTTCCCAGCTTAAATGAGTGTAGACATGGACCTTATTAATTACAAAATTAGTAACTGCTTTTTTAGAAAGCTTTATCAGCAACATTAACTAATGAATCAAACTACAGATTAATCCTTCTGCAGTGCAGCAATATCAGATTGACCTGATCGAGTTCATCAGAGTGAAAGAGAAAGAATGTTGACCTTTGATGATCACTTTGTCTATGTTTTTTATATGTACAAGAGTCTCCTTTTGCTTTTGAAGATATGCATTTATGACTTTATTACATAGTGAACCTTTACCTCAATTGATTGTTTTTCAAAAAATGCTGATGATTTCAAATTGCAAAGTAAATACCGGCTCCAAATGAGGTCTTAAATTAGTGGTGTAATAACTGCGTGTTTGTTCTTAATGTGAAAGAATGGCATTTGTTTTTAAATATTTTACAGCTGCAGTGGAATTCATCCCTGTCCTGTAGAAAAACAGGATGTAATTAGAGTAGAGAAAATGGAAAAATAAATGTTGAAACAGTATTATTCAAATATGTGTTTTTGTTGGATAGCACTTCATGAACATAATGTTAAAATTATTTTGCATAGTTATAACTAAGAAAAGAACGCAGTTGTGCATCACAAAGTATTCAATACCCAGACTCCACTTTGCTCTGCTATAGATGTCCCTTAACAATAAGAGAACCTTGTCTTCTTTTAAGTAACACAGAAAAGTCCTGGAATGATTTGCAACAGTCTGTTAATACAACATCTAAACCAGCATATTAGAAAACGGTACCAGTTTTGCTTTCTAGATTTTATATATATATATATATATATGTGTGTGTATGTGTGTGTGTGTGTGTGTATATATATATATATATAGTAGTGGACCACCAGGGACTTTACCTGGCCAGGACGCCCGACCATGGAAGGACCAGGAGAGAGTGTATTTTTATGACCATTTCTTACCCGGACCGACAGAGGGCAGTCCCTTTGGATCCCAGCAGGGCCACGGGTTATGAGCATGGAAGCTCAACCCTGCAGGGGGCACATACACTTTTACAGTATTTTCTTCCGGAAGTGTTGCCGGAAGAATCTTGTCGGGCACCTGGAGTCCTTCCGGGTGCCCTATGAAAGGAGCCAGTCTCCACCACTCAACGCCCTGAGTCAGGAGGAAGAGGACAAAGTCTGAGGAGGAGTGGCGGCGGATAGACTGGCAGCAGAGAAGGGACTGTGTTGGGCTCTGTGAGCCTTCTGTCTTGGTGATTTGTGCACTGAACTGTAAATAAACTGTGTGTTGTGTGTGATAAAACGTGTGTCCTGCCTGTCTGTGTCGGGACAGGGCGGCTGTTCGCGCCATTAGGCTTCACAATATAGATATATTGTCACACACGTGTGTTTAGGAGACAGCTAAAGGGCTTAAATACATTTGATTCCATGCCAGACCAGGGGGTGGCGAAGTGCACTAATTTTCCCTCTCGATCTTTTGCAGACCATTCTAGGGAAATCCCGCACGGCTCTGGGGCAGCCACTGACGTCACTTCTGGTTCCGGTATTGATGACATCACTTCCGCTACTGGCCTTTAAAGCTTCCATCTTGCCTCATGGAAGTCAGTTCTGTTTTGGACTCTGTTGAATGAGCATGTCTCTATTATTTAATCAATTTTGCAGCCGAGAACAATTATATGGGTGGCTGCCCCAAACCTTCTCAATGTCTTGTGGGTCGTTTTTCTGACAATATATATATATATATATATATATATATATATATATATATATATAAATATATAGTGTGGAAGACCAGCCCAAGCACAGACAGGCAGACACCAATGGTTCAAAATCGACACACGTTTATTTACAATATTTACAGTTTCAAGTCCTACACACAACCCAGTGTCCTTCCACCAAACACCCCAAGTCCTGGCCTCTCAACAATCCAGCCTTTCTTCACTGCCTCCACTCCTCTCCTCTCTTCTCCTCTGAGCTTCATCCTCTTCCTCCTGACAACTGGAGTGAGGTGGCCCCTTTTATTTCCACCCGGACGTGCTCCAGGTGCTCCCTGATGAGCCTCCTGCGGCACTTCCTGGTGTGGCAGAAGTGCCACATAAGTACCTGGAAGCACTCCGGGTGTCCCTGGTATTTCTTCCGCCAGCACCTCCGGGTGTGGCAGAAGTGCTGGCGTCCAGGGCTCCTCACTCGTCCGGGCGCCCCCTGGTGGTAGCCATGGGCCCCTATAGGGCTGAGCTTCCATGCTCCATTCCCGTGGCCTCCATACCAGCCAGGGCGGCTGCACTGAGGCACAGTCCCTCTCCTGGTCCGTCAAGGCGTTGCAACTGGGCACAGTCCCCAGCCAACCACCACAATAGATATATAGATATATTATTTATAAAAGCAAATACTCAGAATTAAAACTCTGTACATCAGAGTCAGTAGAATGGACGAATGGAGCAATGCCTGGTGACTTTAGCATTAGAATGGATGCTGAGGGGGATGTCAGTTATGGAGGGATATTCAATAGATAATATTGGTCAACAAAGATTTTGTCACAGAACAGCATAGGGGTGTTTAAAGGTACATTGGCATGCTGATTTCAAGCATGTACTCAGAAGTTTTTTATTACCAATAATTTTTGAGTTATGTGTTTTTTTAGGATGTGTGTTTAGCATATAAACCCATATTAAGGTGTACAGGTTTTTAAATGTTAAATCTTGATTTAAATGTTTTTATTCTTTTTTGTACAACTTTTCAGAAGGGCCTAAAATAAGCCTGCTGTGCTAGGATGTAACAGATTTGGACACATGGAGACAGGAGCCTGCTCCCAGCCTGAGGTAAGGCTCCATACCAACTGGTGATCAGATATCAAAATGTAAAGAGCATGTTTAAATCTTGAAAAATTCGTTTCTTAGATTTTCATCTGAACTTCTTCCCTGAGAATCTTGGAGTGATAAGCATAGTGAACAATTTCTTTAGGATATTTGTAAAATGGAAAATCAATCCCAAGGTAAGTGGAGTCTCAGTATGTTTACTGACTACTGTGGAAAACACTTTATGGGGATATTCCTGAGGAGAAGTTCAGCAGAAAATCGTACACTTCTACTTATTAGGTGAAACACTCCCTGCATGTATATATAGTGTAGATCAGGGCAGCTGAACTCCAATCCTGGAGATCCACAGTGCCTACAACTTTTCATTCTAACCATTTTCTTAATCAGTGACCAGTTTTTGCTGCTAATTAGCTTCATTTAGTTGATTTGCTATTTAAGACCCAGGCCCTTTAAATCAGAGGTGAGGAACATCGGTCCTGGCGGGCTGCAGATTTCTGTTCCAGTCCAATTGTTTCATTAGAAGTCATTTATTGCTGATGAAGTATTTATTGCTCAAGTGACATTTTTCTGCTTCATTTAAGTTTCCTTCTTTACTAAGATTTTGAACCCTGAATTGCTTATTTTAGTCTTAAACATCTGCGTTCACGGTTTTTAATTGCTCCTTATTAGCAATAAGATGCAAATGACAAAGGAACCAGCAGTTCTCCATCTAACTTGTTTCCATTTATATCTTCAGGTATTCATTTTGCACTATTTAGTTTAATAAAGTACACAAAAAAGAAGCTGAAGAGAAAGCAAAGAACTGAGAATTACTCATCTGTTTTAGGCTTCAAATAATTTGGATGATATTATTAGAAAGGAAAAAAATCTATGATTTAAGAATGACCTGACATTGCACAGTTAAAACACTAACAAGTCATGATATTAAATAAGACCTGTTATTGGAAAGGGTTGTTTTCTAATTAAGCAACTGGCCAGGAACAAAATCCTGCAGCCACTGTAGCCCTCCAGGACCGACATTGACCTCTCTTGGTGTAAATATGTTTATTGTAAATTTTAACCATGTGACACATAAATGCTTCTATGTTAGAGAAAACTGAGTTAGATGTTTGAATTCTTCATGACAAATAGTGTAATCTATATTGATTTACATGACCAAATAAAAGTTGTATTTTGTTACCTTGTGCGATTTTACCATATTTAACTATGTTATTATAGGTAATACATTTCATTATAACTAGTGGATTTGTGCTTGTGTGTGTGTTCACCCTGAGATAGACTGGTGCTTTGTCCAGGATTTGTTCCTGCCTTGTGCTAGCTGGGATAGGCTCCAGTAATTCCTGTGACACTGGTCTGGATTAAGCAGATTAGAAAATGACATGACATAACTAGTGCCATAGAAGCAAATAGATAGTGGCTTTGTAAACTAAGACCATACAACCTGATAATGCTAGATGTGTAATTGTGTGTGGCACAATAACTTATAGTTGCATTTGATTCTTCCTGGTCAGCTCATCATCTGCACAGGCCCAGGCAGCCTGCTTTCCAGAGGTCACAATCTGCTCTGCTTTCATCAGAATGGAACATGGCAGAAAGCGGATGCCTTTGCAAGCCACTCCCTATATTGTTCCTGTGTAGCTCCTGACCAACACGCTTTCCTGGGCCATTCACCAAAGGAATAGCTCAGGCACAGCTTCCCACCTCAAGTCATTTTGTTTCTTGACAGCATCCTTCAAACAAACAACCAAGAAAGGAAATGCAAGTCATTAAGTAATAAAACTAGCCCTCTCTATTGCACATGGCCAGCAATTCATTCATTAAAACCAGCATTCCTAAAGTTTTGGAGGTAGGGAAAAAATAGTTTGTTCATTTTTCCTTGCTTTTTAAAGATTATAACAAGTAACATGCTAATTCTATAAATAAAGAAATACAAAATATTTTATCAGTTTATACGGTTAGATATCACACCACCATAACCATCTTAATGATTAATTCCATCATTATTGTATTATTATGGGGGTCTCAGGCCCACTTTCTAATAAGTCACAGTGGCTGATTCTTTTCATTCTAACTGGAGTGGTGGCTCTGAGGCTAAGGAGCTGCGCTGGTATCCCGAAGGTTGCCGGTTCAAATCCCCGTCACTGCCAAAAGGCCACTGCTCTGCTGGGCCCTTGAGCAAGGCCCTTAACCTGTAATTGCTCCAGGGGCGCTGTACAATGGCTGACCCTGTGCTCTGACCCCAAGGGGTATGTGAAAACTACCAAATTCCTAATACAAGAAATTGTATAAGGTGAAATAAAGAACAAAATAAAGAACAAAATGTTCTATAGCCTTTAAATAAACATATAATTTATTTAGCTCTTTTTCTCCAGTTTAAGAAGTTAGTAAGTTTGGGGTTTTCACTCTGATTCACAAAGATTTTTTATTGCATTTAAACATTTTACTGGATAGCAATGACATCGGGTTTTATAGTTTTCTTCACTTCAGTTATTTCTTTTGTCTTTACGTTCCAGCGTAATATTCTCAAACCAGCACAATCCATTTCAGTGTCTTCCACTGTTAAGGGTTAAGGGTTGATCAGTGCCTTTTCCACATATCTGTACAAAGGAGGTGTTCATTTGATTGTTTGGGAAAAACATTGCACTCTTACTAGACATTCTGATGTCAAAGAGGAATATCTTTATGTACTGTAAATTTGGAAATTTTACATTACAACTAAAAATATTCCACCCAAGAAAGCAGAAAACAGTCAAATAAGAGAACTAGAGAGGAAAACTATGATTTAGCTAAACTGGTTATAATATAGAAATGAGCACTTACAAGTTTTCAGGGAATAATACACAGATGTTTTATGCCTTTGCTGCCCTCATGTGATTTAAAGTAGTATTGAAGTTTCAGTATGTAACTTGAGTGTTTAAGAAGGAAACATCCAGAATATGGGCTAGAAATGAATTCCAGAAAGAAAGCAGTATTTAGCAGACATTCAATACAATAGATCAGTTTAGTAAATATTAATCCTTTTAATTTAACATTAAAGAAAAAAGGGCAAGCAAGCTCATTGAACTTCATTTTTCTTTTTATATTTCTTACTGATTATTTCCTAGTATGCTGTTTCCTTTATTAGGCAAGAAGGATTAATTTGTGATATACGGGATATATTCAATATATAACTCTTATTTATTTATTTATTGATTTACAACATTTATAATGAACTTATATTGAAAAAGTAATAAACTACTGTATATTCAAAAAGAAAAAGTAATGCAATGCTTAAAACATATAAAGGTTTGAAAACTTCAGTGCTTTATAATCTTTAAAACTGACATGCTTTAGATACTGTACATGCAGAAATCCATCCAAACCACATATTGATAGCTAAAAAACTCCCAATGACATGCAAATAAAATTTAATTTGTACCTCACTCACAGGGTTTTTTTTTAAATGCTTGGCCTTCCTTCCTTCCTTCCTTCCTTCCTTCCTTCCTTCCTTCCTTCCTTCCTAACTTCAGGATCATGACTTGATATTCTGTTTCATTTTTTTTTCAATCTCTGACATCCCTTTGAATTTGAAGGAAAACTCCTTGATTCCCATTATGTTTGCATCTAATTTCCACCTATGACCCTGAATATATGATTCACGATTTAGCAGCTACAAAAATTTTAGCATTACATTTTTTTTAGATTTTGGAATTCTGGATCAGGTCACCGTTTCTCTTGCTTTGTCCCAGATTTAAAGAGATTTAGTTCTCTTAGCCTTTCAGTGTCCTTCTGTAAAGAGTTAGGCTCTAAATTGCACTAAGCCATTTTTAAATATAACCAAGTATTTTATTTGCTTATACACAATAGCTGGACTAGAAGAAGGTTGTGTCGGTATAAATACTGGAACTTTTCTCAGAGTTTCTTCCTCTAGGGACAATGTCACCTTTTGTTCTGCCACTGCTAGGGTGAACAGACTGAGAGAGTAAAGGACCAAAATGTGAAAGTCCAAGTGAAACAAAAACCAAAAAGTCAAAAGCACAAAGAAGAAGGCTAAGTTGTAGTATTAAACACACTAAGGGAGAACCAAAAGTAAACACAAGAAAAACATTCTTTAAAGAGACTTTTAGATATCCAACAAGTGGGAAATTGCAGGATTCAAAATGGCCACTATATATAATGATGATTGCCGGGGCGACCTTGACGACTGTATGAGACACATAGCAACTGAGCCACAAAATGGCATCACCAAATAACAACAAAGGTGTTAATAATTATTTATTGCAAATACAAATTTCCTATTGAAGAGTTATTCATATCAGCAAATTCTCTGAGGAGAAAAATATAGGGATGAAGCCTTGTATTGTCCAGCAAAAATGTGATTCTTTCAATTAAAATCAAATTCAATCTGAATTCATGACACTTTATTATATGTATCATTCATTTTCTTCTACCAGAATGAAGCACTTTGCACTTGCTTGCATTGTAATTCACTCCCAAACAGTTTCCCGAGGTCTGGAGAAATATACAAATATGTTGTGGAATGTGTGGATCTGGCACATCCAAATAAACTTTCAAGAAGAGTTTTGATTGGTGGATATATGCGTGTTTGATCAAAGTAGTAGTCAGGGATATATGCACAAGTCAAGCATGTTAGTTAATATTCTTTCTGCAATTCTAAAACTTAATGCACGCTTCTTATCAAAAACCTAAACCTTTTGTTTTTTTTTATAGTGGCTGAACAATGACATAATTTGCAACAATTAGTTGGTAGAGATCATCAGGAGCCTTGCCCCTAGAATGACAGACCAAGAAGGTGGACCCCATTTTTAAAATAGGGGACTGGATGGTGTGCTCCAACTATTAGTGGATCACACTCATCAGCCTGTTTGAGAAAGCTTATGCCAGGGTACTGGAAAGGAGATGCAGGAGGAGTAATGTAGATTCTGTCCAGGTTGTGGAGCAGTTGACCAGCTCTTTATCCTCATGAGGATCCTGGAGGGGACATGAGAGAACATCAGATTGGTTTACATGAATTTATAGAAGGTATATGACTATTTTCCACAAGGGATTCTCTTTTGGGTGCTGGGAGATTATGGTACAGGGTTCTGGGCTCTGAAAAAGCACTACTTTATTTGCTCCCTGTATAATTACAGTGAGAGCTGGGTACACATACTCAGAAAAAAAAATCAGCACCATTCTTACTGGGTGTGGAGCTCTGCCAAGGCTGTGCTTGGTCTCCTATCATGTTTATGGTTTTCATGAACATGATATCAAGACGCTGCCAGGGAGTGGAGGGTGTCCAGTTTGGCAGTCCCTGAATTGCACCACTGCTTTTGGCCAATGACGTGGTCTTTTCATCAGGCTGCAAATTTCAGTATGCATTGAGATGGTTTGCAGCCTAGTGAGAAGCAACAGGGATGAGGATCAGCACCTTCAAACCTGAAACCATGGTCCTCAATAGGAAAAAGGTGGGTTGTCCTTTCTGAGTTGGCAGTAAGTGCAGTTATGTAGTTGCTATACCGATCTGCAGTGGTGAAGAAGGAGCTGAGCCGGAAGGCAAAGCTCTTGATTTACTAGTCAATCTACATCCCTACCCTCGTCTATGGTCATGAGCTTTGGGCAATGACTGAAAGGATGAGATTGTGGGTAGAAGCGGATGTAATAAACTTTCCCTTCAGGGTGTCTGACTCTCCCTTAGAAACTGGGGGGCACAGGGGTAGTTCTGGTATCTCATATATATGCCTTCCAAATGCCTCCCTGCAGAGGTTTTATGGGTACATCAAGCACGGAGGAGATCCCAGGGAAAGACTCAGGAGCATCCAGAAAATTATTTTACAAGGTGGAGTAAAGCTAAAGTTGGAAAATGGGATTTATCAGAAAATGGAACAAACCTTAACAAAACTGATCATTTCTCAATGTAGTCTCCACCCTTCTCAATGCACTTGGGCTACCTGCCTGGAAGTGTCTGGATTCCAGCAGAGTAAAGGTTTTTGTCTTGTCCTCTCAACCACTCATGCACCCGAGTTATTTTCGCACAACTACATGCCGAGGGGTACTACAGTCACTAGTGCAAGTTACTGTGACTTGCTGGAGACCAAAGTGAAGCCTGGTGGGGACAGCTGTCTCAAGTAGTCCTTTTGCTGCAAGACAATGCCCACCCACCCACATTGTGAAGTACACCAAGACTTGTCTGGAGAAAGTAAAGATTGAGGTATTGCCACATCCTCCTTATTCACCAGATTTGGCACTGTGTGATTTCCACCTTTCTGAACTGCTAAAAAACATCTGGGTGGTTGTCGATTGAAGACAGATGACGATGTGAAGAAAGCGGTGCACGAGTGGTTGCAAGGACAAGACAAAATCTTTTATTCTGCTGGAATCCAGGCAGGTGGCGCAATTGCATTGAAAAGGGTGGAGACTACATTGAGAAATGACATTATTAAGTTTGTTATGGTTCATTCCATTTAATGATAAATCACATTTTCTAACTTTAACTTCACTCCCCCTCGTAGTAATAGTGATATTTACAATAGGAATAAGCCAAAGTGTCAAAAGTATACCCACACTGGCAACAGGAGTACATCACTACTGACGATGTAGGATGGCTGCTTGTTGCCAATGGGTGGTAAACCTGATAAGTGTGGGTGCATGAACCAGACATGCGCTAAAGATTAGTATGGACAACAAAGTCTGACAAAGAGTTAGTTAACTTCTTGGTCAATAAGGAGCAACACATATTCACATACTGTAGTTGGAGAGCTGATATGATATTGTAACTTAATGGCTTGGAACTGGGATCATTGGTAGGAGTCCAGTAACTATCTTCCAGTCCATCAAATGAAAGCAAATAGTCCCCTGAGTGAGGCTCAAGGGTACAGGAAACTATATGTGAGTTCTAGTTTCCCTGTATACAAATATGGGCTACCCTTGAATTTCCAGGCTTTGTCCAGAACTGACTCTAGAAGAGAATTTAAATACACCTCGAACTGGAGGCCTTGTTTACAGTAGTCTGGAGTCAACAGTGTTTGGAGAAATGGTTCACAGTTGGGAGGAAAATGCCAGGAGTATGAGAGAGAGAGAGAGAGAGAGAGAGAGAGAGAGAGAAACATGGGGGTTGAGAAGAAGAGTTTTTTAATGTAATACTCTGGAGGTGGATACGCAGCCAAAATTCCACCTGACAAACAAGGACATCATGTAGTATGGCGGCCCAGAGAGTATCTCAGTAATCTGAGCTCACCCATGGTTATGGCTTTTCTGTGTGTTTTGTTTAATAAACTAGGGGGCTTCGCCCCCTGCTCACTTCGCTCGCCAACCCCCATGTTTGGTTTTCCGGACACACTTTTAAGATTTTTTTTTCTTTGAATTGTTGCCATTTCATTAGTTTCACTTTTATTTCAGAACTTATGTAAAAACAATATTTGGAATCTTTCGAGTCCAAATATGCTAAATCTTTTAAATGAGGTCAGTGAGACATGTGTTTAATGACTTTGTCAGGATAGAGATAATGAAAACTGGAATTCAAAAGACTCCAAAAAAACGTAGGCGTGAAACACATGCAGAGCAAGATACAGAATATGAAAGCAGCCAAAAAACGAAAGTGTCAAAAAAAAAAGAAAACATTGCATTAGTGACAAAAATGAGAAATTATTACTCGGAGAAATAACTAAAAGGGGACGAGAGATCAATATATGGACACAGGTGATATGTCAGAAGTATGTAAATATTGTAAGGCTTTGACGTTTAAGTCAGAGAATTTCAAAAATGTGTTTACACCACATGCATTTATTGGTTAATTTGCCAAAAAAATTATTAACTGATGATGATCTAGATTGCTTTGTCTGTGCTGAAATTCCAAACAGAGAAACCTATCCTGAATTATCTCTAGCCTGCTCTGCTGGTGTTTGTCCCTTTTTGTTTTGTACCCTCTTTATGACGTTTTACTTTGTTTTCTACTCTGACCTCGCTTTGTCCTGCTTTTTTTTCAATGACACCTGGTCAGTGGTGATTATTTTCCCTTTTTCGAGTATTAATTTCCGTTTGTTTGCACTACTGTGATCTTTACTTTCTTTTTTTATACTTTCTAATTTTGCTACTTTCATATTCTTTAACTTTCTCCACATTTGAATCGCGCATATGTTTTTTTTTTTTGGAGCATTTCGAATTGCTCTTGTTTCATAATCTGCTCTGCATGTGTATAGTGCCAACGTTTGTGAACGTCTTTATGAAGTTCTACTTTGTCTTTTAATTCTGAGCCTGATTGGACATGCTTTGTTTCAATTCCATTTGTTACGGGCTGATAATTACTTGCCTTATTTTTTGAATTTGCACCTAGATATTATTTTTTCTTTCCAACGCTTTTGAGTTTCTTTTCACCGCGCTGATTTCATCTTCGCTTATTCATCGATGTTTCATTTATAATGCATTATATGCGCTGAGACCCTGGATCTGTATGTCCTCAAATTCTTCACAAGACTGAATGTTTTGCTGCCCCATTGTCCTATTTCATAGATTGTAAGTAGGGCGTGTCTTGCAAGAATCTCATGTTCTACATCTTCACGAGACGGTCCTGGGTCAATCTCTTGGCACAATGTCTCATGTTTACGGTCCCCGCGAGATGCACCGTGGCAGGTCTCTTTCGTCTCGCGGGTCTTTTAAATGTCGTCCGAGAAGATCACGTATTACCACTTTTGCTTTCCAAGACAGGATTTCTTTTTATAATAGAGAGATGTAAATGTTTTGATATCTGTATATTGATAGGTGAAGGTGATCAGGAGATAAAGGACCAAAAAGATAAGGCAGTCAGACAGCAGGTAAAAAGTCAGTGAGCTAAAAAAAGGAACTCGCTTTGTCCTGCAGGAACTGACCATCATGCCATAAATCACTGAAACAAAATCACTGACCAAAAAAAAAATTGAAAAGCAAAAAAATCCTAATGCTTAGTGTTTTGACCCCACAACACCACCAAAGATTTTTTATTACAGAGAGCAGATACTAGGATACTGGAAAATGTGCAATGCTTAATGACATAACATGTCACACTGGCAACAACTGGAACAATTATAAAAATACAAGGCCGCTACCATACAAAGTGGTGGCTACCATACCAAAGAAAAAAATGAAAAGGTGTCACCAAAATAATGATTAAAATTTTAAATAATAAGAAAAAATACTGAAAATTTCAGAAGCTGATCTCAAAGATTATGAGATGTCTTATATGGAAAATCCCAACAGTAACAACATTATGGAGAACTGGAGGCTATCTTTTAAGGTAGTATGAAATGTAATGAAACTGGGAATGAACACAGCATGTTGTTGTCACGCATATGAGGATAGAGGGGCATCTTCATGGAAAGCTATATCACTATGGGAAAAAAGGTAGTAATGTCACTAACCACCTAATTGCACTCTAAAGGACTGCAATCAGAGGAGGCCTGACCACGCCCCATCTGACCACATCCCATAATCCTCACAAGCCACACCCCTACCGGGCTCAGGGAGATACTCAATTAAGAGTCGCCTGACAAAAGTTGGGGTCTTTTGTTTTGGACTTATATCAAGGCAAGATGGAGAGTGTGAGTGCTGTAGGAGACACTTCACTGAAGAGTCCTGCACTTTTTTAAAAGATTTTATTTAACTTGACTCCTCTGTCTGTTTGTTTACCTGGGTCAAATCTTGCAACTGATTTTAAACCCACTTTTTAAACCCACATGTTCAGTATCGATGACAACACAATATCCATGAAAACCGACGCAATTATATAACAAATTTCGCCTTAATTACTGGTTATGCAATTCCAATTAACGCACACACTATGATGGAGAGAGTAAATAGTGAGATACAGGAGCATAGAAGTGAGAGACACATTAGATTGCCCTCACTTGCCTCTTCCAGTGAGTGGAGTGGGTAAATATGTGTGCCAACTTTACGTGTTTACTCTTGCTAAGGAGAAGCCTTGATGATCACGGTGAGGAAGCTTGCCGTTCTGTCGTCGATATTTTTTTTTCGCAGGGACTGACCATTAATCCCATAAAAGCCTGAACAGAAAAATAGAGAGCAAAATGTAATTCTTTTTAGTATTCAAATAATTCTGCAAAGAAGATATATTATGTAATAATTTTAAAGATGCTTCCCATTCATGAAAAATGATAAAAGAAACATCATTTGCAAAATACTCAAAAACTAAAAAGTAACAAATATAATATAAACAATTTTTTTAAGTAAAATGATTGTATTTAGTTATAAATGATTTTCAAATGAGAAATCTTTTTTTTAACCAAAATTTTATGGTTATATGTGACTAAATAAAATCTTGGGGTGCCCATAAATTAAATCATTCAATCAATAAATAGAATAGCTACTTTCATCATAAAATATAAAAAATACAGCAACATTGTAATTCCCCACTATGCTAACCAAGTTTAAAAAATTGTTTGAATCGATTAATTTTTGTGCGCCCCACAATTTTATTTAGTCACATATAACCACAAATGTTGTGGTTAAAGAAATTTTTTTTTTTTTGCTTTTTAGTGCAGTTATAACTAAAATAAATAAAATCGTTTTACTTAAAAAAAAATTATATATTTGATTTTTTTTGTGCAGGTAGTGTGGCATAGTGGTTAAGGCTTTGGACTTCAACCCCTAAGGTTGTGGGTTCAAAGGCCGCCCACAGAAACTGTGTGACTTTACCTGACTGTAGTCCAATTGGAAATCCAAAAGAAATGTAACCAATTCAAGTTGCCTTGGTTAAAGGCATCAACCAAATATGTAAATACAAGTTTATTATTTAAAAGAGGAGTACTGACTTGGTCTACCAGTCTTTGAAACTGTGTCCATCCTTCATTCTACATTGTCTTATATCAAAATGGTGAACATTCTTGTATTTTGTATCTACAGCAGTGTATATACAGTCTTAATCACATGTGTTCTGTTGGGTCTCAATTTCAATCTGGTTACTGAACCATTTACTGAATGAACCTTTTCCATCACTGAGGCATGGAGACCCAGAGTTGATCATGGCAACATCAGGTACTAAGGGCTAATAAATGTAAATCTTGTAAGAATAAATTAATTTACATGTGCAGCATGTGTTGAATCTGGCACCACATAATTGACAAACACAGAAGCTTTCTTGTGCTTCGATCCAATGATGGGAGGTTATATTTTTAAATTGGTCAGCATGGTGACCATTTTCAGACTTTAAGTTTTAATTTCATGAATTATTTATTTCAGAGCAAAGTGAGGATGCCTCCATCTATCAATCCATCCTCTTCTGCTTTTCTGAGATCGGGTAGCGGGGGCAGCTGCTTGAGCAGAGATGCCCAGACTTCCTTCTCCCTAGCCACTTCTACAAGCTCTTCCGAGGGAATCCTGAGGTGTTCCCAGGCCAGCCAAAAGACATAGTCCCTACAGCGTGTCATGGGTCTTCCCCGGGGCCTCCTCCCGGTTAGACATGCCCGGAACACCACACCAGGGAGGCATCCAGGAGGCATCCTGATTAGATGCCCGAGCCACCTCATCTGACTCCTCTCAATGCGGAGGAGTAATGGCTCTACTCTGAGCTCCTCCCGGATGACAGATCTTCTCACCCTATCTTTAAGGGAAAGCCCAGACACCCTGTGGAGGAAACTCATTTCAGCCGCTTGTATTCATGATCTCATTCTTTTGGTCACTACCCACAGCTCATGACCATAGGTGAGGGTAGGAGCGTAGATCGACCAGTAAATTGAGAGCTTTGCCTTATGGCTTAGCTCTTTTTTCACCACAACAGACGGGATGCAGAGCCCGCATCACTGTGGACACCGCACCGATCCGCCTGTCGATCTCCCGCTCCAATCTTCCCTCACTCGTGAACAAGACCCTGAGATACTTGAACTCCACTTGGGGCAGGATCTCGCTCCCAACCCTGAGAGGGCACTCTACCCTTTTCCAGCTGAGGACCATGGTCTCGGATTTGGAGGTGCTGATTCCCATCCCAGCCGCTTCACACTCGGCTGCAAACTGATCCAGAGAGAGCTGAAGATCACGGCCTGGAGGATACCAGATACATTAGCATCAACATGCATTAAGCACTGAACAAGGCACCTGTCTTCACCTGCAAGTCTACCTGTGAGGAGTGACTCTTTTATTCTCCTCAGCCTTCTTTCCTGTGCTGCATGCTGTTTGGCCTTGTCACTCTCATGTGCTTAATATGATTGTCTTGTAATGAGGAGATGTGAATATTTAAGTAGTGTTTTTTCCCCTTTGTAGCTGTCTTAATTAATTGATTTCTTCAGACCTTTTGGCAAGTCCCTCTTGTTTTTGATTGCCCTGTATTTTCCTCGTTCGATAGACTTACTTTTTTTCTTTGATTTACTGCCTGCCTTTTGGAGTTTTGCCTTTGCCTTATGTTTTTCTGCTTAGCTTTTCCGTGTTGTATGCCTGAACTCCTGCCTGTCTTATAACAATTTTCCATGCAGAGAGTACATTTACTTTTTATTTTTAATCTTCTCCTGGCTTCAAACCCTTGTTTCCTTATGACCTGCTCCCATTTCTGCTACTGCTGCCACATCACTGAATCCACATTTTACTTTGCATGTTATTAGCCAATTTCAATGGTTGGAACTTTGCCTTGACCTTTTGACTCATGGGTGGGCTCCTTTGTGTAAAAGAACTGACCTTAAAGTCACTGAAAATGGTAGGACATTTCCAGGACCATCAATGCGAAGATGAAATCAGGATAATAGACCGGAATATAAATACTGAGTTAGGTAATACATGTTGGACAAATCAAAGTTGATTGAATTTAATTTGTGTACAAACACATCACCTCTAAAAGAGTAAATAAAGCTTAATTGTATGATAAAAAAGATATTTTATTTTTTTAGTTTGAAATTGATTTTTTTACCAATTTTTAGCTTTTGAAGATGTCTGCTGGCACAGCCCTTCTCTAACTTGTCATTGATGTACACATACACAGATAATCTACCAAACTGAAAAACAAAATTAATCAATTAAATACAGTGCCAGACAAAGTGGCCAAAAGGCAAATAAGTCAGAATATAAACTATGAGGCTGCCAGTAAGTCTTTGTCTTTGACGGTGTACCAATTCCCATTACCTGCAGTTGTGCTATTGGGATTCTAAGTACATTTGCATGATGTCCGTTTATTTTTATACTGGTTTATTCGATTACAGGGCTGCCTACAGCCAACAGCATTGAACACAAGGAAGGAATAACACCTAGAATCTCAAACTCACTCATACCTGGCCAAATATGGTTTGCAGACTAAATTAAAAATATATCTTTAGACCAAAGGAGGCACTCTAGTCTTCTCCGTCTAAGTAGAGCGGGGCCCAGAGCTATGCTTTTTATGGTCATAGTAATTAAAAAAAGATGTTTTTCAGAAGCAATAGGCCATGCGTTTTAATAGATTTTCCAGTCACTTCTTGGACTTCAGCACACCTGTCTTTTGAAACGCATCATTTTTAAGAGTACTTGACAGTGTCACAGTTACGCAGGAACAGGACTTCCCAATTCAACACATGTCTTTGATTTCCTCAATGGTCAGGTTGTTCACATCACTAACCACATATCGTATGACAAGGGTAGTTAATTATTGCTTGTCAAGACTCAAATTTTTTGGTCAATATAAAGTTTCAGACTACAAAGAAGCATATTACACACTACAAGTAATCATGTTCAACAAAGTATAAAAAAAAACTTGACATTAGCATTTACTAGTAATTTAATTCAGTAAAGTAGAAATCTCCAAGAAACAAACCTGTATTACGTATTGTACATAGGGCACAGGTGGCACAGCAGTGCAGCGTTGCTGTTGTTAGTCCATAGCTCCCACAGACTGGGTTTAAATCAGGGGCCGAGACGCTGCCTCTGTGGGGTTTTTATATTCTCCTCGTGTCTATGTGGGTTATTCTTTGAGTACCGCATATACTTGCGTATAAGTCGGGTCTTGAAACCCGAAAAATTGATCATAAAATCCGACCCCAAGTTGTACACCTGACACTTAGATTTTTTTTTTTTACATCTTCTTGCTTCCTCCAATCTTGCACCAGTTTCTCAGACACATTTTGTTTCAGCAGTGCAGTTACCAATTTCTTTTGCCACTTCAACGACTTTTAATTTAAAACCAGCTTCATATTTTCTTCTGATTGAATACTCCATCATAGATAAGGGATGCTCTTACGATAAAGGTGTATGAGTGTGTGAGATACAAAAAACACAAAACAGTGCAAATGTCACTTTGGAATAGTTTGAGTATTACTGTGTGGTCACGTAGGCACAATACATAGAAACAAAAGGCAGTGTGCTCCGTGGTTACTCTCTCAGGTGGGTGTTAGCATATCATAATCTCTTGGACCAACAGCATGAGTTTTCCGCATTCGACTTATACGACCAACATTACAAAATACTGGAAATTATACGGTAAAATCAAGCCCCGACTTATCTGTGGGAGAACTTAAATGCGAGTATATACAGTACTTCAGTTTTACCTCCAAATATACATGTTAGACTAAATAATAACCTTAAATTATGAGTGTGTGGGTGCGTGTATGGTAGTGCCCTGCAAAGGAATGGCACCACATCAGAGTTTAGTTGCTGCCATTCAGTCAGTGCTCTGGAGGTAAACAACAGCTTCCTGCAACCCTTAACTGAAAAAAATGGGCTGAAAAAAAAAAAATAATAATAATAATAATTCTTTACATTTATATAGCACTTTGCTAACTACTCAAAGTGCTCTCCACGCAAGGGGGGACCCAGAAAGCAAACCCACAATCTCCTTACTGCAAAGCAGAATGCACGAATACATAATACAGTGAAAAAATGAACTGATAAAAACATTACATGTTTATCAACACTGTTACTAAATAGATGTATAAGCAGTTCATAAAAGGTGAAAAATATAAATTTAGAAATTATTTCTATAAATATAAGAGTCTTAATGAATGCTGTTAAAGATTTAAAATGTATATTTCTTAACATGTTTATTACAAATTAGAAAATGTACACACGGCTTTGTCAACTGATTTGAAAGTTGGTGCCATTTTCATTTCAATTAGTTATCACATTTTTGTTTATTAAATATTTTTGGTAACAATAAGTCATACTCATATAATATATGCCATTACATGAATTAGTAAAATACACTGAAATACCTGGTTTGAATAGCACTTTACAATATCATATAATTAAAACTGTAACCCAAATATGGTTGTGGTGGCTCAATAGCTTTCATGCCAAGTCAAGTGATGTAAAAATGGCATTGATTAATGTGCTATTGTTAGTTGTGGAGGGTCTACGACTAACTGTTGTTCAAATTTCCTAAACATAACATTTTCCGAATATCTTGCATGGTCTTGTCATGTGACTTTCACTTGCCTAGGAGAAGACCTCAAGAGTAAACATATCAGACAGAAATTAAAGTCTGAAGGTAAAATTGTCAGCTGCTTCTGGTCAGGATAGAGGTCAAAGAAATATTCTATTGTCATGTATTGTGAGTTTTTTTATTTTAAAAATACAACCTTTTTTTCCTTTAAATAATAAAAGGGATACTGTCCCAACAAGTATTTAGTGCATGTAAATACAACTGCATCTTCCTCAACTATAGTAACAACACCACTGCACTCAGTTGCCCAGTTTAGTTACCTAAATGCCAACATATCAGCAATATTGTGAAGTTCCAAAAAGAAATAAAGCAATAAAGGCAGAATAAACAATACTAGCATAAAATCATAATCAATATACTCAATGAAAGGGAAAAGCAACTGCTCTAATTTGGCTGTCTTGTTATTTGTATTAGTAAAAACAAAATAATGCATTAAGAACCCCCCTGCACGTAGAAGCAAAGGAGGGAGTTAAAAAAATAACTGAGTGCCATTATGAACAATGCTGCACAGTCACACTCTGATACACTAACACTGAGGACTTTCAACCAATGAATCATTCAGCAGAAGTGTGTCAAGAAATGTGACTGGGGCTCCATTACACAAGAACAACAACAGCATAATTTATTTGTAAAGCACGTTTTCATACAAATGATGAAGCTCAAAGTGTTTCACAAGATGAAGAAAGAAAAAGAAAAAATACATAAAAGTTAGGCAATACTAATTAACAAAGAATAAAGTAAGGTCCAATAGCAAGAGAGGACAGAAAAAAAAACTCCAGATGGCTAGAAAAAAAAAAATCTGCAGGGTTTCCAAGGTCATGAGACCACCCAGCCCCCTACCTTACTTTATTCTTTGTTACTTAATATTACCTAATCTTATTTTTTATATTTTTCTTTTTTCTTTCTTCATCTTGTAAAGCACTTTGAGCTACATCATTTGTATGAAAACGTGCTATATAAATAAATGTTATTATTGTTCATGTTCGTGACTCCTGCTGCTGTTTGACACAGCTTCTGTTCCAGCTTCTCATCTGATTGCCCTCCCAAATCCATCTCCTCAATAAGTCCCCTGCAACCAGTGGTGTAACAACAGGTACTTTTTTTCCTCCTTTTTCAGAACTGATAGCAGCAGGCTTAGCAAAATGAGAGTGCTCTAGAGGCACATCTTAAAAAAAAAGAACAGGTAATGGAAAAGGATTATTGCTAAGAAGCAGCAAAATGTGTTGTGTTCTGCATTTTCCTCCAGAAAAAAACTAATTCAATATGCATAATTGTTCATCTTAATCTGGAAGAATCTGCAGCATGTCTCGTTTTTTTAACATGCTGTACTCTTTCACAGTAATATAAACTGGAGTCCAGATATTATTGAAGATAGATAGATAGATAGATAGATAGATAGATAGATAGATAGATAGATAGATAGATAGATAGATAGATAGATAGATAGAGAACAGACACTATATGATAGATAGATAGATAGATAGATAGATAGATAGATAGATAGATAGATAGATAGATAGATAGATAGATAGATAGATAGATAGAGAACAGACACTATATAATAGATAGATAGATAGATAGATAGATAGATAGATAGATAGATAGATAGATAGATAGATAGATAGATAGATAGATAGATAGATAGATAGAGAACAGACACTATATGATAGATAGATAGATAGATAGATAGATAGATAGATAGATAGATAGATAGATAGATAGATAGATAGATAGATAGATAGATAGATAGATAGATAGATACTTTATTAATCCCAAGGGGAAATTCACATACTCCAGCAGCACCTTACTGATACAAAAAACAATATTAAATTAAAGATTGATAATAATGCAGGTAAAAAAACAGACAATATCTTTGTATAATGTTAATGTGTACTCCCCCAGGTGGAATTGAAGAGTCGCATAGTGTTGGGGAGGAACAATCTTCTCAGTCTATCAGTGGAGCAGGACAGTGACAGCAATCTGTCGCTGAAGCTGCTCCTCTGTTTGGAGATGATCCTGTTCAGTGGATGCAATGGATTTTCCATAATTGATAGGAGCCTGCTGAGCACCCGTCGCTCTGCCACAGATGTCAAACTGTCCAACTCCATGCCAACAATAGAGCCTGCCTTCCTCACCAGTTTGTCCAGGCATGAGGCGTCTTTCTTCTTAATGCTGCCTCCCCAGCACACCACCGCGTAGAAGAGGGACTCACCACAACCGTCTGATAGAACATCTGTAGCATCTTATTGCAGATGTTGAAGGACGCCAGCCTTCTAAGGAAGTATAACCGGCTCTGTCCTTTCTTGCACAGAGCATCGGTATTGGCAGTCCAGTCTAATTTATCATCCAGCTGCACTCCCAGGTATTTATAGGTCTGCACCATCTACACACAGTCACCTCTGATGATCACGGGGTCCATGAGGGGCCTGGTCCTCCTAAAATCCACCACCAGCTCCTTGGTTTTGCTGGTGTTCAGGTGTAGGTGGTTTGAGTCGCACCATTTAACAAACTCATTGATTAGGTCCCTATACTCCTCCTCCTGCCCACTCCTGATGTAGCCCACGATAGCAGTGTCATCAGCGAACTTTTGCACATGGCAGGACTCCGAGTTGTATTGGAAGTCCAATGTATATAGGCTGAACAGGACCGGAGAAAGTACAGTCCCTTGTGGCGCTCCTGTGTTGCTGACCACAATGTCAGACGTGCAGTTCCCAAGACGCACATACTGAGGTCTGTCTTTAAGATAGTCCACGATCCAGGTATGAATCTACTCCCATCTCTGTCAGCTTATTAATTATTAATGTGACAGTTATTCAGGATTGTGTCATTGTTGTTATTCCACGACAGGAAAAATATGTAACAGTAAACTTGATCTACCATGAGTTACTTTGTCTGGTGACACAACTCTCTACAACATTAGAACCGAAGCACACCTTCTACTGCTGCTCCATGTTATTAAATATCACAGTGAATCTGCCTTATTTTTGTTATTTGCTACTAGAATCTTTTTTCTGTCCCTCAATATCATGCACTCTTAACCAATAAGGAATTTTCCCTCATCTGTACCTGCTGTCTAGTTCTCAGACATTTGTTTTTTTTATCTTGTCCGATATCATCTATGTCTGTAAAATAATTGCTTGGTTGGTGGCATGTTGACAAAATAATTAGAGAGTTGAGCAACAAAGCTGAACAACAAAATGATATTACGAGTCATATGACAGCTGGAGTCAGCTCAGCAAACCGACAACAATGGAGCAGTCAAGACCACAGAAGCAGCTCTTCTTAGTAATGAGACATGAGTTAACAGTGTGTGGGAGAAGTGGTATCATTATGGTGTGATCCCAATGTCTTACATTTCTTCTGTTTCCAAAACTGTACAGCTACTGAGATGGCAAAGGTTCAATCACTGAGCATGATGTGTAACACAAGAAATTTCATAGACTGTGAATTTGTACTCAGACCTTTAGTAAAAATTCAAATGAAAATACACCACAAAAAATTAGAGAAACTTTAATTATACACAAAAACATCTTCTTTAATATTTGGCAGTTCTAGGGTTCTAGATCTACTACATTTAAGTTTATTTATATGCATTACAGTTATGTGTTTTACACAACATTATATTGCCTTACATTACAATGAGAAAACTGTATGCTCTCATAACTTGCTATTCATAAGCCAGACAGAATCTGTTTAAACGATAGCTTTGAAATCAAGCCAACATGTTCCATTCATATGTTAGCTTGGAGGTGAGCTATCATTAATAACAGCTTGTACTAATCCATCGAACTATGTATTCTAACGAAAAGTATTTTTTATCAAAAATAAGCATTACAGCATGTGTACGCTAAAAACAATCATTCTTGAGATACACCACTGTTATTCAGATAACTTAAACCCACTTTACTCAAAATTATCAGGCTTTAAGGCATATGTACCCATTTCTGTTACAAATGACTTAAATTTATTGGGTGTCACATTAAGAAGTGCAATTTATGTAGAAACGAGTGGTGGCTCTGAGGCTAAGGATCTGTGCTGATATCCAGAAGGTTGCCGGTTCGAATCCCCGTCACTGCCAAAAGAGATCCTACTCTGCTGGGCTCTTGAGCAAGACCTTTAACCTGCAATTGCTCCAGGGGCGCTGTACAATCTCTGACCCTAAGGGGTATGTGAAAACTAACAAATTCCTAATACAAGAAATTGTATAAGGTGAAATAAAGAACAAAAAAAAAACGAAATGGACTTCAGAAATTATTTTAGGGTATATAGTCATTATCCTGATTTAACCAAAAAGGAGCATGTTTTCAGACATCACCTACCTGTTTCTAGAACAACTGACAGAACAGGTTGTATGTCATAATAAGTAGATTAATTTATATTTACAAAAAGCAAATGCATCTTATTTGCATAGACTTACCAATCACATTAGGATTTTACATGGCAATGTGGCCAAATGAGATGATGTATTTATTAATTTCCCAGTTAAGATATTTTGGGTTATTTTCCAAACTATTTGATTAATTTTGAGTTATTTTTGTTGGCTAAAAATGCCTTTTTTGCATAGGTTTATTTAATTTGCATTACAGGATATCTTTTTTGTAACAATATCACAGTTTTACTAATCTCCACCCAATTATCTATTGTCAGGGAAAGATAAAGACTGGACAGAATGGTACATTTTACTAAGTGCCAAATATTTGTATGGTTATGAAAGTGGCTTTACGCATATTTGACTTCGATAATCTGGCAAAACAATTATACATGCTACATCACATGAGCAGGCTTTTCATCTTCTTGTGACAGGAAGAAAAAAAAATAGTGAAGGGCATTTTAATTCACTTTATTGATTAGATTCTTTCAAACTATCTGTTTAAGTGAATCGATTCTTTAAATTAATTCATTGAATTTCTTTTTAGGATTAGAGGATGGTACAAATGGGAAGTTGGGGGTAAGGAGGGGTCCCCTCTGGTTGTACAAATATATAATTTATATAATTTATAATTCATACATTATTTTGTATATATATATATGTGTGTGTGTGTGTGTTTGTGCGTGTATATATAAATCATGAGACTCATTCACAAATGAACGAGAATCGTGTAACCTCTACTCAGGTAATGATTCCCCCTTGCGTGGAGTGCATGGTATATGCTCTGTGCATATAATGAGATGTAATCAGTGTGTGCTAATGTAACGTTGAAATCAAACAATTTTTTTAAAGGAGAATAACAATTTTATAAGGTTCAGTGCTTGCATGGACTGGGTGCTGGGCAAGGTCGTGGGGTCTAGTGGCTGTGGGGCTTCTGTTGGTGAAGAAAGATTCACTGATCTTGACTTTGCTGATGATGCTGTGATCTTCGCAGAGTCAACTGAAGTCTCTGATCGGGGCTCTTGAGAGACTAAGCAAGGAGTCTGAGTGTCTGGGCTTGCGAGTGCCCTGGATAAATACCAAGATCCAGGCCTTTAATGACATCTTGGGCACAGCCATCAGCAGTGTGTCTGTCTGCAGAGAGAGTGTCAACCTTGTTGAGAGGTTTACTTACCTCGGCAGTGACATTAATGCCTCTGGTGACTCTTTCTGTGAAGTTAGTAGATGGATTGGGAGAGCATGGAGGGTCATGAGGTCACTGGAAAGGGGCGTGTGGTGCTCCTGATATCTATTTCAAAAGATGAAGGACCAAGACTTTAGAGGCCTGGTGCTTCCTGTCGTGCTATATGGTTGTGAGACATGGATGCTGTCAAGTGACCTGAGATGAATACTGGATTCCTTTGGTACTACGTCTCTTCAGAGAATCCTTGGGAAGTGCTGGTTTGACTTTGAGTCGAATGAGCAGTTGCTCACGAAGTCCAAAATAAGGCACATTACCTGCATTGTGAGGGAGCGTCAGTTACAGTATGGTCATGTGGCACGATTCTCCGAGGGTGATCCAGCTCTCAGGATCCTCAGTGTTAGGGACCCGTGTAGCTGGACCAGGCCAAGGGGATGCCCATTTACCACCTGGCTGCGGCATACAGATGGTCATTTCTGTGTGTCTGCCTGGAGGGTTGCCAACCAGGATTCTGAATTGTTTCATTGTGTGGTGGGTATGGCAATGTGCTGTACCAGTGCATGTTCTCCGACCTGACCTGACCTGACTGTGCAGTATTGTGTGACTAATTTGTTGAATGTATAAAGGGACATACCATCCCATACCATTTTCTAAGTTTGCTTAACTCTTTCAGGGCTGATGTCGACTTTTGTCAAAATTCAGGAGTAGAGGACGGTAATCGGCTGTAAACTGCAACAAAACTTACCCTTATGTTTTAGTTTGACTGTCTTTGCTAGAAGGAAACTTACATAGCTTTGTTGATTTAACCTCAATTCCATACGCATGTGTGAGTAGCAAAGAGCAAACAACCTCTAAAATGGCATCGACATCTGGTGAGAGACTAAAGTGAATGTGCAAAGTAAAATACTCCATGAACGTTTTATGTAATTTTGTTGAATAGGACTCTGACTTGTCGGACTCCTAGTTTAATGCAAGTGATCTGGAGATGGATATCAAAAAACGAAAGTGAGGTACCAGCATCAGCTGATCGTGGCACTGAACGCTTTCTTGCAGCTGATGTGCCTACAGCAGTGTTTGCCTGGGAGGACCACCACTGACGATGACATGAGGTACAAACCATATTGTGTCACAATGCCACCGCCACCGCCTCCCACCTGCTGTGCGGAGACATCCAGGCAGCTGGCCCACCGTGCATTCCTGCTGACCATCGAGGTGCCCCCACGCAGCCACTGCCGCCAGAGATGCCGAACATGCAGCCACAGCACATAGCAACAGATGTTTTATATTGACTTACTGTATGTGTGAAGCCATCACTTTGTGTGCTTTTCAGAAAACTGAGTTTTTTGGAAAAAATATTCAGCCCTCAAAGAGTTAATACTGCACAAGGCAGGAACAATTCCTGGATAGGGCACCAGTCCATCACAAGGTTGAAAATTTAGCATCACCAATCCATCTAATCTCCATGTCTTTGGACTAAGGGAGGAAACCTGAGCACCCAGAGGAAATCCATGCAGCCACTGATGGAAAGCATACTAACCCTACATAGGATGGAACTCGGGGACATGAACCCTGGTTTCCATACTAAGAGGCAGCAACACTACCATGGTGCAACTGTGCTTCCCCAAATGGACATAAAAGTATTAATTTCATCTTATGTTTATATATTGTTTAAAACCATTCCAATACCAAATTGTACAAAACAAACAATTAATACACTCTGGTATAAATGTGTTGTTACTGTATGATGAACAAGAAAATGATCAATAACCGAGTTGTCATCATTTAGTTCAAACTAGAAAGAATCATTAATCAGACGGACAGTACTTGCACATGCAGTTTACACACCTACACATAAGAGGCTGACAAAATCACACATGTGCTTTAACACTCCTCTTGAACTTTACTGTATGGATTCCCATGATTCACTGAAAAGAGTCATTTAAAAACAACTAATCATTTGTGAATTGCCTATCACTAACAATAATATGTTACCTTGGTGTAACTGGTTACTTGGTTATGTTATTAAATAATGATGTGGTTGTGACTAGTGACCAGATGACTTTCCAGTTTATTTAAAATGTGAAAATATTTTTTTAAAACAAAGATTATTTTTGCTTGACATCTCTGTGCACTTCATACAGAAATTTGACTTTATGTATGCTAGGAGTTTCCTTTATACAAAAATCATGGATCCAAAAGTTTTAGGTTTAAAATACATTTTTAGCATGCTGAAGTGTTCTGGTGAGTTGCCATTATGTGTTTGAACTTTGACTTACGCTGCCTCACTGTGGCACGGATGTCTGTTAATTTTCTGACCTGTTTGTGCCTTTGTTGAGCCATCATATCTACATACATACATTGGAGTTTTCTTTGGGTACTCAGTTTGCCCTTGCATCCCAAAGATGTACATATAAACTTATTTGGTAACTGAATCTTTGAGTGAATGTGAGTTTGTTTTGTACTCATTGTTGCAGGCATATGATTTGACAATCCACGATCCTGTAATGCAAAAAGCAAGTTTAGAAAACGGATGCATGTTTCTCATTTTTTAGCTTTATGATTGACTGAATTTTCATATATACTGATGTTTTTTGCCTTTGGTGGTCTGTTTAATCCTTTGAGTCAGTTCACTATGAATAGTACAGAAAGCAAAAAAGTATTCATGTGCGTGTCAGTTTTAAAAAGGACAGGAAGCACATTGTGAAAATACATTCTGTGGTGAACATCCATTAGTTTTTTATAACTCTTTATTACATATCTAGTAAAATATTTTCAATAAGGATCACATTAAAAAAAGAGGAAATGGCAAAATTTTATGAACATCTGTAACCGATACTGTGACCAATGCTGAGACAAACACATGTTAGCTCAGATCAAAATGCCATAGCTCACCTATGAGATATACAACATAAGATTTATAACAGCACAAAATCTACCAGGAAGGCACGGGATGATTCTCTCTGTAGCAAAGCATCTGATCACTCACATGAAAACAAAGAAGACAGCCTTAAAAATGATTTCCAGCTGGTACTTCTCCTGTTCTTACATCCCATACAGTTTTCACAAACTAGTCTTGTAAAGGTGTTTCTTTCACAGCATTTGGCTCTTAAATTACTGGCACATTTTTCGTTAAATGGAAAGTTTTTTTATTTTTTGGGGGTATTTCTAGTGATATTTGTGATATAGTGAATATTTATTTTACATATCTTAGATGATTTTTGAGAATTAACCATATAGTTAAAAAATGTTACCATGTTTCAGTTTTATGACTGGAGAGAATCAGTGAATGTTCGAAAGGGTACTGCCAGCTAACTAGTCCTGCTGGGAGAATTCAGCTCTCAAGTGGGAAATAGTGGTGATAAGTTTTAAGGTGTGATTGGGAGGTGTCCTGGCTGACCTGAATCTAAGTGTTAAATTGCAGTGTCTATAAAAATATTCACATCCTTGGAAGTTTTCACATTTTATTATTATACAATATTGAATTACAATGGATTTAATTAGGCATCTCATTAGAGAGTAGTAAAAAGAAAGAAAATGATCTGACTGAAAAGAAAATGTCTGTCAAGTAGGTTTCCTGATAAAATTGATGAGTTCTTTTCTGCCTTAAATAAAAAGTATTTGCCACATCTTTCCATAACCTGGGCAAGTGCTTATCTCCATCTTTTTGCCTTTCTGGCCACCCTGACCTGCCCATTTACCTCCAGCAGAGAGATGACACCACCTTCAAATTAAACAATTAAAAGAAAACAGATGTGAGCGATTTATAAAGAAATCCATGATAGAGTGAGACAAAATAGAACTTTAAAAGACTCCATTATGCTGCACAACAAGGCCACACAGGACCCCAGATGGCCTGACCCCTGAGCGCCAGCTGTGACCCTGCCTTGCTACAGATGTGCCTTGCTGAGGTGAATTTTACTCTACGTTTCTTGTAATTATTCTGTTCCCATCTTAAAATACCACTAAAATTTAATGACTATGCTCAGGTGCAAATAGTAAATTAGGTGACCAGAATCTAATTGAAAGTAGTTTTGCTCTTGAGTCTACTCATCAAAAAAAATGGGTACCACAACTTGTCAAGCCTTGAATTACTACATTCTCAGATTCTGGGATAGGGTGGATCAAAAACAAATGCGTTCTGAAGTCTGAAGGGCTATGGCTTTTATAGAGAAGGTCTTTTAATTTTTGAAATTATTATTATTATTATTATTAATGATAGGTTTTGATCATGAGCCTACAAACATGAGTTATGTTCACCAAAATTAGTAATTGTGTTTATGATGAGCATTCAGTAAATGTTGGAGTGAAGTACAGATGATTAAAGCTCTTCCAAGGTTTTAAAAAAAATCATTTATCACAAAATAATTATATACTGTATATAATTACATACAAATTACATGTTTAAAAGAATACAAATGTATAAATTCTTCACTCTTTCTGTTTGATCCAAATTTATATTTTATATTTATTGAGTTTTGTAATTGCAAAATTGAATGCAAAATGAAACTCGTCTGTTTTGCTTATCCTGCATGCTTCAGTTTCAAAACTCTCCGTTTATTTAAAAGATGACAGCCCTTTCTAACGAAACATACATGTTAAAAATTAGGAGGTGGTAAACAGACCATTCACCCGTGACTGACACCGTAATCACATTCCAGAAATTAACAAAGATTTACAACATGACAATCAATATGCACAATACAATATGCGAAAATCAGAAATTGGAACACGAATATTAGTTGCTGACAGTGCATAGGTCCTGTTTTGATGCTTGGAAGATCACAGTGTGGTGAAGTGGTGGGAATTTCAGTTCTGAGATACTTGAATCTTTAAAATGAAAATATTTCTTATGGTTTTTAAGGGTAGTTTTCGTGACACTTCATATGTATGTAACCCCTAACGGTTTGAACTTAACACTCCCTTTTGTATTATTATTTTGTAAAGTTGAAAAAATTAATTTGTAAGAAAATATTGTCTTTACCAAAGTTCCACTTGAGCCTATTGCGTTGTCACCTCTTCCCATATGCCAGTCCTGGCAGTTATTTTACAATTTAGAGGTCATTCAACAGCCATTTAGAATTAGTGCTTTAACTCAAATATTAGCTAATAAATTTTAAAAATTACTTGTGTTTTTTTGTTTTTTTTTAATTGGGCATTTTGCTTTGTTTTTGGCTCTCAATGTCACTGATACTTTATTAAAAGCGCCATATACAAGTCTGTAGCTGCGGGTGTGTAAGGAGGGTTCAAGCACGGGTAAAACACGAAAGAAATCTCTAAGTTTGAAAGTTAATTTTAAAATATTTGGTAAAAATTCAAAGCAAATTATCCACACAAGAATAAAGAAAAAAGGTTGTTACACATGTAGAATAAAAGGCAAAAAAAATTAGAAAAAATGTGTCTTCTCTAAATTTATCTTTTCTTGTCAAACTTTAGTTGTTTCAATGCTTACAGATACTTTACTTCTTCTTCTGTATGCTTTAAACGTACGGTGCTGCACATTCAATAAAGCACATTGTATTTCATGTCACTTGGCATGTAAGGCACGGTTTAAAACCATGTGCCTTCAACACCGTACACATGGCAAGGCAGGTCACTAACTGAGTATAATGTACAGTCAGAGAGGCTAGAAATAGTTAAAATATACAGATTCAATTCAACTTATGGGGGTTGTAAGAACCTCCCATGGACTATACACTAATATATAGGCAAACATTTATATAACTTAAATAACTAGCAAATGGCTCTTACACATTCAGTGTTTTCATCTTATCTATGGTATGATTGCTTTCTGCCTATGATGTGAAGCTTTTCAAGTCTTAAGTGGTAACCTAGAGAGGGTCATATGTAGCTGGGATCAATACACAAATTAACAAGCAGAGCGACAAAAACAAAAAAACACCCAAAAGCCAAAAATCAAAACACAGCAAAGATCAAAATCCTAAACATTTTCCCTAAATAATTGTCTTTCCCTTTTATATTTTAATGTTTGGAGGCTAAGCTTTGCTTTTTGCCATCTTTTATTGTGACAGTGCAATGACATTGTAGGTCATGAAATGTATTAGCAACAAGGTGGTAATTGCTATAAGCAATATAATGATGACAACACTCAAAATGGCAGCACTCGTGAAATAAAAAGCAAGTTGGGGAAACAATAATATTATCTGAATAACCATAAATATTTCAAATGCAAAAAGAGCAATTAAATATTTGCAAAAAATACTGCAAATGATATCAAAAACATGAATCAATATGTTCTGAACAGCCTATCCCTATAAAGTAGAATATAATCTTCATTTTTGAGTAAAAATGAACAAAGTAATAGGAAATTGGTAGTAAGAGTAATAGTGTCATATGAAGAGGACACAGTGAGATTCTTACTTGCATGTCCAACACACATGTAACATGTCACTCCTCTCTGGTGCCATGATAATCAAGAATATATTAGTAGTACTGAGCTGTGTAAAACTAATTCCTGAGTTCTTGTAATGAGAGCTTAACATTATGTGTATATCATTCTTAGAGAAAAAACACATTTACAAGTTCTGGACAAAAAGTCAGCCTAGCACATGTCAGGAGAAAATAGTGGGAGAAAACAGGAATCGCCAGAGGTGTTCCATGCATGGGGTTGCCAGACGTCCCTTATATATGAGACATGTCCCATATTTGATCATTTTGTCCATTGTCCTGTACTTTCAGGGACACCCAAATGTCCCGTATTTAGTTCATTTTTAATTTTCGTATAAAAATATATTTTTACTACCTTCTTACGCAACTTAGTTGTAACTTTATAAGTAATTATACTTTCTTTTCTCAGATTCTCTTGATGAAAATAACCCAAATGTAATGAGGAAACTAGTGTTTGCTGCCTGTCTGCAACTTGTTCAGTTGCTATGGTTGGCTGAGGACAGCGACACTCTTACTGTTTTGCTCTCCAGCCGCGCTGCTGTGCAGTTGTGTATCAGCATTGCAACATACAGCATCAACAAAGTGTGTTGTTATTATTTGCCACTGCCCACTTTTTTTCTAACTTAAAAACTAATCCATCCATCTATCCCAAGATGCCAAAATGTAAGTGTAAATTTTGTGATGAATATTCCAGAGAATGGACGTTTATCAAACAAGACAGAAGCTGTTTTGAAGCAAACTGTGGTGTATGTAATTGGACTTTCAGTATTGAACATGGTCCCATATTTCTAATTTTCTAATCTGGCAACCCTATCCATGCATGAATGTTGAAATTCCAGTTCCACACAGACAGCATCACACTCTGGAATGAAAACAGAGTTCAAGCACTTTTGCCACCATTTATTTATAAAATTATTTATATATTCAAACCCTGATGTGGGGACATCATGTTACCCACTGTTCCAAATGATAGCTGTGTTTATATATGCAGAATTTTATTTTGAAGAAAAACATTTTAGTTAAGTATACATAACTACTGAAAACATTCAAATTAGCTTTGGTCAAAGGAGATTAATTTTAACCTAATGATGGCAGCTTTCTTTACATCTTATATATGATAATCGCATAACCTCAGTATGTGCGTCTCGGGAATTGCAGATCTGACATTGTGGTCAGCAACACAGGAGCGCCGCAGGGGACTGTACTTTCTCCGGTCCTGTTCAGCCTATATACATCGGACTTCCAATATAACTCGGAGTCCTGCCACGTGCAAAAGTTTGCTGACGACACTGCTATCGTGGGCTGCATCAGGAGTAGGCAGGAGGAGGAGTATAGAAACCTCATCAAGATCTTTGTTAAATGGTGCGACTTAAACCACCTACAACTGAACACCAGCAAAACCAAGGAACTGGTGGTGGATTTTAGGAGACCCAGGCCCCTCATGGACCCCGTGATCATCACAGGTGACTGTGTGCAGAGGGTGCAGACCTATAAATACCTGGGAGTGCAGCTGGACGATAAATTGGACTGGACTGCCAATACTGATTCTCTGTGCAAGAAAGGACAGAGCCGTCTGTACTTCCTTAGAAGACTGGCATCCTTCAACATCTGCAGTAAGATGCTGCAGATGTTCTATCAGATGGTTGTGGCGAGTGCCCTCTTCTACGCAGTGGTGTGCTGGGGAGGCAGCATTAAGAAGAAGGATGCCTCACGCCTGGACAAACTGGTGAGGAAGGCAGGCTCTATTGTTGGCATAGAGCTGGACGGTTTGACATCCGTAGCAGAGCAACGGGCACTCAGCAGGCTCCTATCAATCATGGAGAATCCACTACATCCATTAAACAGTGTCATCTCCAGACAGAGGAGCAGTTTCAGCGACAGACTGCTGTCACTGTCCTGCTCCACTGACAGACTGAGAAGATCATTCCTCCCCCAAACTATGCGACTCTTCAATTCCACCAGAGGGGGTAAACGTTGAACATTATTCAAGTTATTGTCTGTTTTTTACCTGCATTTTTTATTACTCTTTAATTTAATATTTTTTGCTGCTGGAGTATGTGAATTTCCCCCTGGGATTAATAAAGTATCTATCTATCTATCTATCTATCTATCTATCTATCTATCTATCTATCTATCTATCTATCTATCTATCTATCTATCTATCTATCTGTATGACATTGGTACAGTTTGTCAGATCAAACAACACTAAAACAAGATGTAAAACAAAGTGAAACAAGATCATAATAAATAACCTCTTTAATCTGCACTACAGACATTTCTTCTTCCTGTCACAAATCTTTTTCTGAGATAACTATGTTATGAATTAGTGACTGAATGGTTAACCAGCTCATTTGTTAAATATGTAAACTTAAAACCAATCTGTCGTCAAGTTTAACACGTGTGAAAGGATTCAAGAAACACAGGAAAAGGTTTTGGGGCAGCCGTCTGTATACTTGAAATAGGCTTCCAACAAGTTTTGTTCAAATGAAATAGGCCTCAACAGACTTCAGTCCAACAATAGAACAAACAGGCAGGCAAACATGGCGGGTTTTAAAGTCGGCCAGGGAAAGTGATGTCATCGGGGCCGGCACTGGAAGTGATGTCATCTGCCCCGGAACCAGAAATTACATTATCTTGTCCAGACGCAATGTCCCATGCTTGGTCTGCTGATGAAGAAGAGGAAAGATCAGTGCATTCTGCCACCCCCTGGTCTGGCATGGAATTATCCCTTGTTAAGCCCTTCAGTTGCCTCCCATGTGCATGTGTGTGACACACGTGAAGCAAAAATGAAAAGTCTTGAAAGTCCTAATAACCTGGCAAAAACATTCAATGAATCGCACAATAGCACTTATGTTTTATCCTTAATCTTCTTATATAATACGCTACCCTGGCTGTCCATTTGTCTGTCCAGGATTTTAAACCATCTGTAACTCACAAACCGTTTGACCTATTGACCTGAAATTTGGTACACATATACTACGTGACCTGTACTGCCCACTTTCAGGGTGATGATTTTTATTGCTCTTTTTATTTTTATTTTATTTTATTGTAGAATCAACTCTCAGCAGCGCGCAGCAGGGCGGCCATGAGGCGCTTGCGTACAGGCGCCGATCTCATCTCTACCACCTTCCCCGTCACTTCCTCTACCTCTTCATATCTTAAATTATTCTTGAGGCAGATTGAACACTTATGTGCCGGCTTAAGTGAAAAATTAAGAAAAAAGTAATTGCAACACAAAAACTGACTTAATCAGTTAATGCAAATAGATGCTGACGGAAGAAGAGAAGAAGTGGGCTGCTAGGGTGGAGGAAAGAAGAGCTGCTCACAAAGCAGGAACCTCTGTGCAAACAAATGGTAAGCGTACAGAGAAAGAGGATGAAAACTATAAGTCAAGTGTATTCACTGCACATTATTGTGCAGTACGCCGTTACTGGTTACAGAAATGCATACACTGACTTTTATACTATTGCTGCAGTAAAGTTACACATAATGCACACTTCCGTGCAATTCTGGGTCATCACATTCAGAATCCTTGGGTTAAAAACTCCTAAACTGCATATATAACAAGCCAGGAAAGACCTCAGGAAAGACACGAAAAATTAAAGAAAAATGATAATCACCACATAGAGCAGTAGTTCTCAAACTGTGGGGCGGGCACCCCTAGGGGGGCACGAAGGAACAAAAAGGGGGGCACGAAGATGTGAAAAAAAGAAAACAAGAATCGAAAATATGAAAAATACATCTATTGAAACCAAAACAAATTAACTTAAACTACATTCTGAGACATAAATATAGAGTTAGATAAATGTTGATAAAAGTTAAGTAGGTATAATAAAATATGCATCTATGATATATCATTAATTAAAAACAGAACAAATTGGTATTAGTAGGCTCCTGTCAAAAAACGTTAGGGGGGTGAGATTAAAACTGTTATGAAAACTCGGGTCGCAAATACTTAAAGGCTGAGAAATGTTGACAGACACAGAAAGAACTTGACTTGAAATCAGAACCAAACAGGGTGAAAAGCAAAACATTAGTAAAGCATATCAAATAAATTTTAAAAATAAATAAATAATTAAAGCACAATACCAGGATCTTCTGTTTTTAGTTACTGTTTGGTAATCTTTAAAATAATACGAATGTACGGGTTTCTGAGTTTTTTTGTTCACTTCTTTCTGCTCCAAGCCGAATTCTCCACATGGAAAGATCTAACAAAAGCTGACTGCCCCACCTGCTTTTGCACAAAATGGTGCCCAAATGCATTAGCACACACTATCCAAGCTGCACTCAATCAAATAACCAGCAAGTGATGCTCAAACTCTAACAAGGGGAAGAAAACAAAACAGTAACAAATGCCAACAATTTCCAAAAAACTATTTAAAACAGCACGCAGAAGCACTGAATTGCCCCTGACAGACTAAAAACACTGTGCTGAAAAAGGCTCATCTGAGACTGTTTGTCAAGCACTGTACAATTCTACTTATTTCAAAATTTCGATAAGACATTTGACTCCAAATAATAAAAGCGTTTTTTTTTTTTTTTTAAATTAATTGATTCCACATGTAAATACAATGTGGTTATAACTTTATATGCTTGGAGACTTTTTTACTTTTCTTTTAAAAATATGAGTTTGGTTTGGTCAGTCAGTGAATCACAATTATTGTACAGTTTCCCATGTTGCTGCAACCACAACTAGATTGATAAAGACATCTCACACTCAGTTTTTCAGCCGTCCTCAGTATTTGATTCGCAGTCCTATGAGAAAGAAAAAAAGACGTATGGTATGCATGATGGATTAAGTAAGTTTAAATAACAAAGTTCTTGCTTCAGCCAAAATATTCTTTTAGTAAACGTGTAATCCAACACTGAGTTTTACAAATCACATGTATTTTTTTGAGACAGAAAAAAAAGCAAAGATCCTTAACGATTTGTTCAGTTTATCAAAAAACAACATTTTTCTTCTGAGAAATTGGTCCAGAGTATGAAATGTCTGCTTGTAAAATTGCTACATACAGACTCTGTTATGAAAGAAGAGTTCCTCTGGAGGTGCAGAATATCTGAATATAGCAAGCTGAGTAAATCCAGACCTGTCTGGTGACTTTGTGAGAAAAAAATGTGCATTTGCTTTATTTAAACTTAAAAAGTTGTTTTTTTTAACCCTTGCAATGAGCAACTTACTACAAAGAGAACGTTATGACAGAAGTAGATGAATTTCATTACCTTTTGATTTCTTATTACTGCACAAGAATTTATCAATATAATGCATATATAAAATAAAGTTAACCTCAGCCAACCACCCTATAAAAAAACTCACATAAATATCATTCATCAAATCCAATTGCTTTCCATTATTATCTTTTTTTATTATGAGTGCCATTCATTATAGCTGTTTGTTTTGGCCTCAGTTTTCTTTTGTTCTTGAAAAACTAATGAAGCTCTTATTTAATGAAACAGGACTGCACATGTGAATAACACCTTCTTTGAAGTTAGAATCACATAAAAATGTTTTCTCTGCAGAATGTCAGAAGTTAAAGGGGAGGACCTGCTGATTTCTGCTTGTGTCTTTAAATAAAATAAGTGTGCTATGTCACATACCTGCTACTCTAAGGGATACTTAAAGCATTCAAAGAATTTTATTTTCAAGTTCACTTGATGTTAATACAGTCTGACACTGTGAAAGCAAAAAAAAAAAAGAAATGCCTATTTTCCTGTATAAGTATAAAAATACTTTATTAGATTTATAGAGTAAATGTGGTAATATCCCTAATCAGTTGGTTGATCATGACTGAAGGAATAATGGAGAACACATCCTGGGGAAAAATACAGCACCTACAGAAAACTGCTCTGTATTTTATTATACAAAAATCTGAATCTTCAATGTGTTGAAAAGATTGTTTTTAAACGTAATAAATTATTACTACTGTTTAAAAAGCATGTTATTAAAAAAGTAATCTAGTTTATTTCGGTATTTGCCACACTGAGACTTTATTAACAAACCTTCAGCAGCAGAACATGTTACACCATTTTTTAGCACAACTTCATTGGCCACCTGTACGTTTTAGAATATATTTTAAAATTCTTTTTTTTTTTTTATTAATTTTTATTGTAATCATTCCACACAAATAGATCAATTTATAACCAAACAAAATTGAAGACAAATCAAACCCCACCCCTGAGAAGGAGAGCTTAGCTAAAGGAGAATTGCTTAGGGCTTTTTAATAAGACAACAATAAGCAAAGGAAAGGGAGAAATAAATATATATGTAAATAAGAGATGGAGAAGGGAATTAAATGCGGTAATAATTATTTCTCCTATTCTAAAATAATATTGATCAGATCCTGCCAGGTTTTGAAAAAATTTTGCACAGATCCTCTAACTGAGAATTTGATTTTTTCCAATTTCAAATAATATAAAACATCGGTTTCCCACTGACTTATCAGAGGAGAGTTAGGATTCTTCCAATCTAACAGAATAAGTCTGCGTGCCAAAAGTGTAGTGAATGCAATCACCGTTTGCTTGTCCTTCTCCAATTCAAGTCTGTCTGGAAGAACACTGAACACAGCTGTTAGTGGGTTAGGAGGGATTGTGACCCCAAGGCTGTCTGAAAGGCACAAATTTTGGTCCAAAATGATGTTAATTTGGTGCAGGCCCAGAACATGTGACCCAGTGAGGCAGGAGCTTGGTTGCAGCGCTCGCAGGTTGGATCCTGCCCTGGAAACATTTTGGACAGTTTTAAGCAAGACAGATGAGCTCGATACATCATTTTTAGTTGAATAATTCTATGCTTTGTGCATATGGAGCTCGAGTGAATTCTCTGCTTTGCTACCTTCAACTCCTTTTCTGATATATTGATTAAGAGATCTTCTTCCCAATGTCCTCTTGGATCTTTGAAAGGTAGGGACTCTAATAAGATTTTATATAATGCGGAAATGGTGTTTAATTCCTCGAAATTGAGCAGTATTTTTTCCAGCAATGTGGAGGGTGCAAGGTGGGTTAAATCAGGCAATTTCTGTTTAACAAAATTTCTAATTTGAAGATAGTGAAAGAAATGTGTAGCTGGAGGTTGAATTTTGAACGTAATTGTTCAAAAGATGTAAATATGTTGTCTATATAAAGATCTCTGAGCATTTTAATCCCAAAACTTTTCCAGGTATTAAAAACTGGATATGTTTGCGAGGGTTGAAAGAGGTGGTTCTCTTGCAGAGGTGCCACGGATAAAAGATTTTCCATCTTAAAATGCTTTCTAATTTGGTTCCATATTCTGAGTGAGTAAAGCACAATTGGGTTATAAGTATATTTGCGATAACTTGCATTTATTGGAGAGCAGAGCAGGGAGTATAAAGAAGTACTACAGGATTTTACTTCCATTGCGGACCAAGCCTGTGTATGTTCATATATTTGTGTCCAGGTTTTTATGGCTTGTATGTTTGCTGCCCAGTAATAAAACTGAAAATTAGGTAAAGCCATGCCACCTTCTGCCTGAGCTCTTTGTAGGGTCGCTCTTCAGATACGTGGGTGTTTTGAGTTCCAAATGAATGAGGTTATTGTTGAATCTAACTGTTTAAAAAACGATTTATTGATATATATTGGAATGTTTTGAAATAAAAAAAGAAGTTTAGAAAGGATATTCATCTTAACAACGTTAATTCTTCCGGCTAGAGTGAGATGAAGGGTTGACCATCTATTTAGGTCTTGCTTAATTTTTTCCATACAGACGGCAAAATTTTGTTGATAAAGAGCTTTATGTTTACTTGTGATATTTACCCCTAGGTATTTAAACTGATATGCTATGGTAAAAGGTAGGGTGTCCAATCTAATTTTATATGCTTGTGAATTCACTGGAAAGAGCATACTTTTATTCAGATTAATTTTAAGACCAGATATCTTTTGAAATTCTGTTAGTGCTGTTAGAACTGCAGGGACAGTGTTTTCTGGGTCTGATATATATAAGACCATATCATCTGCATATAGAGAATTTTTCTGTTCCAGTCCTTCTCTGACAATCCCCTTTATCTTATAAGAATTTCAGCAGTAAACCGCCAGTGGTTCAATAGCGGTTGAAAACAGCAGTGGCGACAAGGGACATCCTTGTCTGGTGCCACGTTCTAGCTTAAAGTAGTCTGAGCAAATGTTATTAATACAAACTGAAGCTTCTGGATTGTTATACAGTAGTTTGATCCATGCACAAATATTTGGGCCAAACTTAAATTTCTCCAATGCAGTGAAAAGGTAGGTCCATTCAATCATATCAAATGCTTTTTCTGCATCTAATGATAATAATATCTCTGGGGTGTTTGATTTTGCTGGTGAATATATAACATTAAACAAGCGTCGGAGATTGGAAGATAGATGTCGGCCTTTAATAAATCCAGTTTGATCCTGTGATATTACTGAGGGCAGCACTTTCTCCATCCTTCTAGCTAGAATTTTTGAGAGTATCTTAACATCATTATTCAGGAGTGAAATTGGTCTGTATGATGCACATTGTAATAAGTCCTCATCTTGTTTAGGAAAGAGGGTGATTAATGCTTGTCGAAATGTTTGAGGTAGTATTTGGTTGTCTCTAGCTTCTGTAAATTTTGCCAATAAGAGGGGAGCTAGCTGAGTGGAGAATTTCTTATAAAATTCTACAGGGTAACCATCAGGGCCTGCTGATTTCCCGCTTTGTAGTGACTTTATAGCATCTAGTAATTCTGTTAGCGTTACAGGTTTATCCAGTTCCTCAGCACTTAGAGCATCTATTTGTGGTGTCTGTAATGCATCCAGAAATGCGTTAGATTGTGTGTTGTCTTCTTTGAGCTCAGTAGAATATAAGGATTTATAATAATCTCTAAATGCGTGCATTATATTTTTATGGTCTATAATTTCTTCTCCATTCGTGTTGGTAATTACTGGTATTGCATTGTGAACTTCTTGTTTGTGAATTTGTTGAGCTAAAAGCTTATTAGCTTTTTCTCCGTGTTCATAGTAATGGTGCCTAGACTTATAAATAAGTTGTTCAGTTTCTTTAGTTGTTAAGATGTTAAGTTCTGTATGCAGGGCCTTCCTTTTCCTGTGGAGAGCTTCACTTGGACGCCTGGCTTGTTCTTCATCTATTCTAGTAATTTCGCTTCTTAGCTCTGACACTTTCTTGGTTTCTACTTTATTTCTGTGGGAAAGATATGAAATAATCTGTCCTTTTAAGAAGACCTTTAGAGTTTCCCAGAGTGTTCCTGCGGAAACCTCTGTGGGCGCGTTTGTCTCTAGGAAGAAGCTGATTTGTTTGGATATAGATTCTGTGCAGTTCTTATCTGCCAATAGAAGAGGGTTAAGGCGCCATCTGCGAGGTGAGTGTGAGGGGATTAATGACTTTAGCTCCAAGACTAGAGGGGCATGGTCGGAGATAACAATTGTCTCGTATTTGCATGATTTAATCGTAGGCAGGAAATTATTATCTATAAAAAAATAATCAATTCTTGAGTAGCTATAATGCACTGGTGAGCAGAACGAATATGTTCTTGAGTTTGGGTTAAGAAACCTCCAGGGGTCTGATAAGTTGTGATCATTTAAAAACTATGTAATTGTCTTTGCAGTATTAGATGTCATCCCCCCTGTCACAGGAGTCCTATCTAAGAGTGGATTTAAAACACAATTAAAGTCCCCAGCCATTATAATTTTATGAATGTTCACATTGGGAATGGATGCAAATAGATTTTGCATGAATTCCTTATCATCAACATTGGGTGCATAAACATTTATCAAAATAATTTTACTGTTATATAAGTTGCCCATGACCATCACATTTCTACCTTCAGGGTCCGATACTACATCTGATGCTACAAATGGAACTGTTCTGTGTATGAGAATTCCCACCCCTCTAGTTTTCTTTATAAAGCTAGAATGGAACATTTAGCAAGTCCAGCCTTTTTGTAGTCTTAACTGATCCTTGCTTAGTAAGTGGGTCTCCTGTAAAAATACTATTTTAGCGTTTAAGCCTGTTAGGTGAGAGCATACTTTCTTTCTCTTTAATTCGTGATTCAGGCCTTTAACATTCCAGCTCACAAAGTTAACTGTCCCATCATGGAGACATTGATTCTGAGTTTTTGATATCATTTTATAGTCTTAAATGGTAATGAGGCAGTTTTAATCTTAGTTTCAAAATTCCCCATGAGTTATTGCATTTTAGCCTATTGTTGCATTGATATTTATAGTTATAGGGATTAGAAGAATAGATTAGATATAGCCTGCTCTCCTTCTCTCCCCCCTTTATCCCCCCACCCCCCCATTTTGCCTCCCCACATGAGGCTTGATCCCACTTCGTGATGTCCTGGTCCTCTGACATACGAAGAGACAGAGCACGTCCAAAACAAATCAAACCCCACCCCGCAATGGCGTTAGAGAATTAAAACATAGAGATATCTATTGCAGCTGAATTCTTAATACTATCTGCCGAAAATATAATCATTAACAATCTTTAAGCTTAAAATAATCTTCAGCAAATTTAAGATATTAAGATAAAAAAAGAATGAACCCTGGGAATGATTTTAAAAAGTAGTCTAGGATAAACATGGTAATTCCTACTGTAATAGTATAATGTAATAGTATAAATAGTATAAATAGCAATAAACCAAGTGTATGATGTTAAACAGTCTATTTTAAGGTAGTAAAAAAAAAAAAATCCTACTTTAATTTCTTCCACACTCACGTCTATAACTCTAATTAAGACATACACATATAATGTCCAGATAAAGAAAGGGATGTATTATTATAATACCAGTCTCTTTAAATATGGATCCAGAGAGCGGATGATAGGTCCTTCCCGTGCCTTGATAGAATACGGCTCCTTACTAACTTTCAAAAGAGTGTCGGAAACAGCTTCTTTAATTCCTTTTCAGCTTCTTCTTTGCTTGAAAAAATATAATATTGATCTTGAACTTCCACTTCCAGTTTTGCGGGATACAAGAGGCTGTATTTGATATCGGCTTCCCGTAGCAACTTTTTAATGTCAAAGTAGGCTGCACGTTTTGCAGCTGTTGATGGTGAGAAGTCGGGGAAAATACGAATAAGATTATTTTCAAATATAATCTCTTGCTTGTGTCTGAGAAGTGCCATCACATCAAGCTTACATTGTAGTCGCTCGAAGCGGACAATAAAAGACCTAGGTTTAAAGGTACTAGACCTGCATGTGCGACAAGCAGCTGCAATCTCAATGTCGAGTTTAAAATCATCTCCAGTTATTTTACACAGTAATTCTACTGCAAATTTCATTGGGCTTGAGCTTTCTCGTTTCTCAGGTATACCCTCAATTCTTACATTATTTCTTCTGTACCCATCTTCCAGGACCGCAAGTCTGTCTCCAAGTTTATGGCATTCGGAATTCGCAGCTGTGGCTTTTTCATCGGCGTTAGACGCCAATTGTTCCGCTGTTTCAACTAGAGCCGTGAATGCCTGCTTAACGTCATCCAGCTGATCTGTAACATCTTTAATCTGGTCGGTAAGCATTTTCAGTTTGAATCTATTTTCTTCGATGTGTTCCTCTAATTTCTCCAACATGCCTTTAATTCACGTCAAAACGTTTAAATAGACGCGTTTCCCGGTCTTTGTTATCCTTCTTAAGCTCAATGTTAGACTTCATAAGCTCATTCTTGTTTTCCTTCTTAAGCTCATTTATGGCCATAGCCAGTGTAGCAATCATCTCTTTCAGTTCGGACAGTTCGCTTCGGATTTCGTGCTCTGTGAGTGGAAATGCAGCTCCTGTTACAGCAGGTGCTGCAGGCTCGCGATGAGTAGATGAGAGCACATCCTGCAGAGCCTTTTCTAGTCTCGAATGATCCTCAGAAATCGGCGATCCAACGTGATCTCTATCACTTGCCCCTTCGCTCCCATTTTCACTATCGACTGGAGACGATACAATAGAGCAGGGTCCCAGGAGATTTGCACCTTCGTCTGCCTGTTCCAGGTCAGTTTCCAAGAGGCCATACCTTGAGCTCGGGCCGGATGTCTGTCCAGACTTTGAAGCAGCTTGAAGTTTCTTTTCCGGTTCTTTCTGACTTTTCTTCTTGTTACTCATGCTTGTATATTGTAGTGGAAGTTCCTTGGTCGGGTTAAATACAGGATACCTCTAAATAATGTGAAATATGTGGGAAATTAAAGCCGCTGCAAGCGGAGCTCTGCCTTAGACGTCCATCTCCTATAACAGACGAGACCAAATTCTCTGGACGAGACCAAATACTTTTACTCACTTACAAAGCGCTGAATGTCCTGGCACCTTCATAGAGGTGATCTTTTAAGTACAGTAATCCCTCGCTATATCGTGCTTCGACTTTTGCGGCTTCACTCTATCGCGGATTTTATATGTAAGCATATTTAAATATATATCGCAGATTTTTTGCTGGTTCGCGGATTTCTGCGGACAATGGGTCTTTTAATTTCTGGTACATGCTTCCTCAATTGGTTTGCCCAGTTGATTTCATACAAGGGACGCTATTGGCAGATGGCTGAGAAGCTACCCAATCAGAGCACGTATTATGTATTAAATTAAACTCCTTAAATATATTGTGAGCAGGGGGGCTGTTTGCACCCCTAGAGGATACGGACGCTCGTCTAAAAAATACAGAAAGACTACCTTCACATTGCTCCCTTCCTTGCTGAGCTAACCTGCGGCTGCTTTGTCAAGCGACATGCTTCCCGCATAGTGCTTCGCATACTTAAAAGCCAAACAGCCCTATTGATTTTTGATTGTTTGCTTTTTTCTCTCTCTCTCTCTGACATTCTCTGCTCCTGACGCGCACTCCTTTGAAGAGGAAGATATGTTTGCATTCTTTTAATTGTGAGACGGAACTGTCATCTCTGTCTTGTCATGGAGCACAGTTTAAACTTTTGAAAAACAGTTGAAACTTTTGAAAAAGAGACAAATGTTTGTTGTCTGAATAAAGTTCCTGTCTCTCTACAACCTCCTGTGTTTCTGTGAAAATCTGTGACCCAAGCGTGACAATATAAAAATAAACATACAGTGGAACCTCGAGATACGAGCACCTCTGTATACGAGAAATTCAAAATACGAGGAAAGTATGAGCGAAAAATTCAGCTCTAAATACGAGCATTGGTTCGCGTAACGAGCCACGAGCCAGGCTGTGGCTATAGCTCAGCGGCTTAGCAAGGGGGCGTGGTAGCAGTTGCGAGCCGCGATCTGCGGTGTCTGCGTTTCTCACTTAAGTGCACAGGTGGGAAACTGCCCACATCCATGATTGTTCCTGTGGCTGATGGGCTGCAGCTGCCATGTCTTCCCCGCATATATAGAGAAGCGCGAGCCGGTTAAGGGGGAGAAAAAGTAAAAGAAAAGAGAGAGAGAGAGAGAGAGAGAGAGAGAGAGAGAGAGAAGGCAGGCAGGCAGGCAGGCAAGTGCAGGCTCGCATGTAGCTGAACAGGCGAGCCAAACAGCTGAAGCAGGACGGTGTAGAGAAGGTCAGCTGCATTAAGAGTGTCTCGCCTGTTGCAGAGCCCGCAGGTGAGACGCTAACAGAGAAGAAGCACCGGCGATTGTCATCTGTTTTTTAAAGACGGCATCCTTTTGACGTTTTAACCTCGTGTTAAAGGATTGTTATTCTTGTGTATTTTAAACCTCCACTTCACAACTGTTTTAAGGATTATTTATTTAAAGATTTATTGAATGCTCTACTGCACTTTGGACACCTGTTTTGATTCTTTTAATAATCAGTTATATTATTTACCAGTGTTATTTATTAAAGGTAGACTACAGTATATATAATTTATCAGTGTTATTTGTTAGGAAAATTGATTTTTATGTTAATATATTTGGGGTACAGAACGGATTAACTGGATTTCCATTATTTTCAATGGGGAAGTTTGTTCTAGATACGAGAAATTCGCTATACAAGCTCAGTTCTGGAACGAATTAAACTCGTATCTAGAGGTTCCACTGTATAAACATATGGTTTTTACTTTGCAGATTTTCACCTTTCGCAGGGGGTTCTGGAACGCAACCCCTGTGATGAAGGAGGGATCACTGTATTTATATTCCCCCTTGTTCTTTAAGATCCCTCAGTTCTATGGTTCTTCAAATACCCAGGGTGGACGAGAAATATGATGGGGAGGCAGCATCATTATGCACCAAAACTATGGAGTAAATTACTAATAGCAATTAGAGAAGATGAATCACTTCCTTGTTTTAAAAAGCAGGGTCTCTCTTAATTTATTTTATATATATTGTCACAATTGCAAGCCATAGGTTCACCTAATGTATTTGGTACCACCTCTGGGATAAGAGGGGCACCGTCGCTAACAGTTTTGTCTACTTCTCCCTCAGATTGCTAAAAAACTACCCCTTGAGGGCAACAAAGCCAGAAAAGCCCTGCTCCTTCCGGTTTGGCCAATACAAAAGGGAGGCGGTATCTCATTTGGACCTAAGAGCCTGACTGTCAGGAGTGACTTCAGACCTGGAAATAGCAGAGAACGCCACTAGAGGGTGATAAGAGGCCATTGCCTGCAATGTCTTGATAGCACAATTATGTGCCTCTTTACTTAATTTTTTTTTCTGAGTTAAATGGGGTCTGCCTGGTTGGCACTCCAACTATTTTGGGTTTTTCTCTGCCTTCTCAATATGTTATTGTGGAGGAATTAAGTGGCTGGGACTGGCGAGCTTTGTTGGGCTGAATGGCCTGTTCCAGTCTAAATTTTTCTAATATTTTAATGTCTTTTAACTTTATTTCTAATTGATTATTGTATATACTGCTGTTTTCTTTCTTTTTCAGTTTTATTCTATATGCAAAGTATTTTTTGCTGTATTTCATATATGAAAGGTGCTATATAACAAAAGTTTTGATTTGATTTAAACAATTATTCATTTTAGAGGCATGTTGAGTATGGCCGCATCATAATTGTTTACTCAGATTTAAGAACTTTCATTTAACATGCCTTGCACATTTGCTCAGACTCCCATTTGTGGAGTATACAGTACCTGGAACACAACTTTCAAATATCTCTAATGATTTTCAACTAGATTCCAGCCTGGGCATTGCCTGGGTCACTCAAGAACACTCAAGGACGCTATGATCGCTTCCAAATGAAAACTTTATAGATTAGCTAAAATGAGCCTTCTAATCAAGCCAGCAAGGACTTGTTTCACTTGTCTGGTCCAACATGAAGTGGCTACTGATACACATGCCAGTCTCTCAGCGCTGATACAGTTGACTCAGAAAAAATTTGGAACCCTTCGCTTTCTGCATAATTTATTGTGTTGTAGATTTAACTTTAAATGGATAAATTTGTTATTCTTGCCCATCAATCTCTACTCAATAACTCATAAATCAAAAACTGAAATCTCTCATTTATGTAAGTATTCAGTCAAATTGATGGGGCACCTCAAAGTTTGGTCAGGTGCATCCTGTTTGCTTTATTTCTTCTTGAGATGTGTTTGATTGGAGCCCACCTATTTAAAATTGAATTGATTGAACTTCATTTAGAAAGGCACAATGCATGTCAAGACAAAAACCAAGTCAAAGAACTCTCCGTAGTCCTCCGTGACAAAATTGTCGTGAGGAATAGATCAGAGCAAGGGGATAAAACCATTTCTACAGTTTTGAGTGTTCCCAGGAGCACAATGGCCTCAACAATTGTGAAATGGAAGAAGTTTGGAACCACCAACACTCTTCTCAGAGTTGTCTAACTAAAATGCCAAACTGTCTAAATGGACAATAAGAACATTGGTCAGGGAGGTGACCAAGAACCCAATGGCCATTCAAAAAGAGCTTCAGAGCTCCCCTGCTAAAATGTGAGAACCTGTCAGAAGGATAACTATCTGAGCAGCACTCAGGCACATATTACAGCTTGCTTGGAGTTTGCCAAATGGCAGTTAATGGACCCTGAGAACATGAAGAAGAAAATTATCTGGTCTGATGAGACATACATTTATCTCTTTGAGCACTCCAAACACTACATCTGGCAAAGACCAGGCTCTGTTTATCACCTGCCTAATACCATTGCTATGGTGAAGTATGGTGCATCATGCTAAGGAGGTGTTTCTCAGGACTGGGAGAGGAAGTCTGGTCAAAATTGAGGTAAGGATAAATACAGCCAAATACGTTGAAGAAAACCTGCTCCAAAGTGCACATGACTTAAGACGAGGCAACAATTCACCTTTCGTCATGACAATGACCCAAAGCATTCAGCCAAGAAAATGCTTGTCTAGCTTCAGGACAAGTCTCTGACTGTCCCTGAGCAGCCCAGCCCAAAGTCCAGACGTAACTCCAATAGAACATATGTGGAGAGACCCGAAGACAGCAGTTTATAGACAGTTCCATCCAATCTAAGCCTGAGCTTGAGAAGATCTGCCAGGAAGAATGGGATCAACTGTCTAAATCCAGTGTGCAAATCTTGTAAAGACCTACCCAGAAAGACATGAAGCTGGAGTTGCAGCCAAAGAGGATTCCACAAATGTACTGATTTAAGGGTCTGAGTAGTTATATGAATGAAAGATTGTAGATGTTGATTTTTAATAAATTTACAAACCTTTCTGAAAACATTTAATTTTGTCATTATGAGTTTTTGAGTGTGGACTGATGTGCAAAAATGGAAAATGTATCCATTTAAAATTAAATCTACAACACAGTAAAGTGTGCAGGAAGTAAAAGAGTCTAAGTACTTTAAGAATCCACTGTAAATGGTAATCCAGATAAGGCACAAAAAAATGTGCTAGCAATTTGGAAAAACGCAAAGAAGTCAAGAACGCAGCAAATGGAAGCTAAACTGTATTTTAAAATGAAGAATGGCAACCATAAAGTCATACAGACTTATATGAAATCACAACATCACTGCCATCATGGATTCTGGAAATATTGCAAGGAAGGCAAGATCACGCAAAGGTAAAAATAAAAAATAAGAAAACAAAACTGCATGCAAATCTGCAAAACTGAAAATTAGCATAACGTCCCGACCTTTTATGAAGTGAAACAGGTTATGCTCAGACATTTTCTTGAAGCTTCCAATGTAATTGGTTTTAGTTGATTCTAAAATTACCAAAGCTAAAAGAGCACACCTATGGCATGATAGTGACACTGTCATGTTGTTTAGGAGTGACATTATTAGACAGATATGCCACATTTATTGCCTGACTACACAACAAAATCTAGGGAAGAACGTCACAGGCATTTTATTTCACTTTGAAATAATTTTAGTTAATCCATAACAATTTAAATTGATAATTTATTGTCAGTCTTTATAATTGGTGGCATTAATTGAGCAGATTGATAATTTTTTAAAACAAGTTAGACAATGTATACGTGCCATAACATTCAAATCAACTGATATGAAAGTTGGAGCATTTCACATATTTTAATTACTTCATCCAAGAGTCAGCTATCACATTTTTGTTTATTAAATATTATTGTAACAATGAGTCATATTCAGAAATAATAGCAAGAACAGAGTGCAATTATATGTGCTAGTAGAGTACATAAAACTAGCCAACCTGCGGCATATTACGCCGCATAATCACAACGCTTTTTTAATGATTTTTAAGCACAGGGAAAAAAATGAACATTTGCAAAATTTAATAAACCACCAAAAAAAGTAACATTGCAACAATGCACGCTACAAACCAACATACAATCATCTTTCAGTACGCACTGCCTGCTCATGTGCCCGCCCCCAACTCCTCACCACGTTGTCTTTTCATTGTTCTTTGCGGTTCCGGCTGCTTTTCTATATATAATCCACCAAGTCAATCGGCCATGGTAGTAGCGGGGGGGTTTTGTGGGTGTGTACAAAGGGCAGGGACATAATCAGTGCGAGCGTATCACCCGCACTTACTGGGTATTCCTCGTTCGTGGGGAACAATTGCAAGCCCTGGTCCCCATCACGGATGGGGTTCAACGGCTTACCCACGCCTGTTGGCGCCGGGTAGACACACGTGGATCCATTCAGTGTAGCACACGTGCAGTACCGGACATCCAAGGGCATCACAGACCTGTTAATGCTCAATCACACGTGGCTGAAAGCCACTTGTCTCTCTAAGAAGTTGGACGCTGACTGCTTGGCGATCGCATAACTATTTAGCAGTAGGGAGTCTCATTCGTTTTCGGAATTAACCAGACTAATCATTCCACCAACTAAGTACGGCCATGCAACACCACGCACAGAATCAAGAAAGAGCTATCAATCTGTCAATCCTCTCCGTGTCCGGGCCGGGTGAGGTTTCCCGTGTTGAGTCAAATTAAGCAAAATTTGTGTGTGGTGAGTTGTTGCGTCCGGGCACATGAGCAGGCTCTGTGAATGTCTTGACAGTGTGGGTGGACACATGCCGGGGAATAATGAATATCTATATATCTTCTTAGATATAGACAGCATCAGATGCGGTGTTTGGTGAATTGTTGCAGTTTGTGAGTTAGCGGTTGTGATGGTTTTACACTCCAGTACATTGCGGTGAATGCTGGTAACAGTCAGGCGGGCGGGCAGGCGTTCTCGTCCCATGCTCTTAGAGTTGGTGGGCATGTCTCTGTATTGGTTCGAGTTGTTGGGCGGTACTCTATCATTTGTATCCCATGGTCGGACGACTTGGTGGATTATATATAGAAATGCAGCCGAAACCGAAAAGAATAATGAAAAGTCAACGTGGCTAAGTGGTGCACGTGTACTGTAGCAGAGACGAAAGTGAGTTGGTGAGTTGTTGCATCCGGGCACATGAGCAGGCACTGTGAATGCCTTGAGAGCGTGGGTGGACGTGTGTTCGAGTTGGTGGGCATGAGTTGGTGGGCTGGGCTTTGAGAGTTGACTGACATGGCTATTTTTTGTGTATCCCATGGTTGTCTTCTGGCAGTGTGAATGCCTCGAGAGACAGGGTGTCCTTGTTTGGTGAGTTGTTGCAGTTTGTGAGTTAAAAGCTGTGATGGTTTTACACGCTGGTAACAGTCAGGCCGGGCAGGCGTTCTCGTCCCATGGTCTTAGAGTTAGTGGGCGTGGCTCTGTGTTGTTGGTGGGTGTGGTTCTGTGAGTTGTCGGCGTATCCCATCGTCTTAGCGTTGGTGGGCAGGTCTCTGTGAGTTGGCGGGCGTGGCTATATCGTGCGTATCCCATGGTTGTTTGCCTGTTCTGTCGGCTTAGTGAGTTATATATATAGATATGTGTTTTTTCACAGCACTTTACAAAGATAAAAATGCAGCTTAAATATTCTTGGAGTGGCTTAATAGCTTTAATACAAAGCAGACTGCAACTGAAGTGATGTGTGTTAGTGGTGGATGGTCAGTGACTAATTGCTGTTAAATTTTTTTAAATGTAACATTTTTGAGTGTATACCCTGTCACACGTGTGTTTTGGGGAACAACTTAAAGGCTTGAATGAGTGCAATTTGCCATAGAGACATGAGGGGCACTGTGTAATAATGTTCTCTCTTCTCCTTCCCCGCCTGCAGAAAGGAAGATAGACACCTCTCCAACTGTGAAGTCACTTCTAGTGGCAGACCACCTGAATCCACCTCTTCCTCCCAGAATCCATCATAAGATGAAATAACGCCATCTTGGGCAGACCACTTGATTTCAAAAGACGTCTCAAAAGATGTTCTTTTTATGCCTTTTGCATAACTTTAATGTATGGGGTTTTCCTTATCTTGTCCTCTTGTCTCTCACAATCCAATAGAGTGGTATCCAATAATTAGCGCTTGAAAAATAACTATTAAAGCAAAATGAACAATACTAGCATGAATTCACTGTCAATATTACCATTTGAAAGGAGAAAAGCAACTGAAATAAGTTCCCCATCTTGCTATTACTATTTGTTAAAACAAAGTAGTTCATTAAAATTATATAAATAAATAAGAACTTTGAAAGCAACTGATTTATTGTTCAAACAGAATACGAATTGTGACAGTGATCTTAACGTAAATGAAGAATAAACTGTGAATAAGTAGCCCACTTCAGCTTCAGTCTGAAGATGCACGTTAAATAAAAACTGCTTTCAGGTATGGGTAAACCATAAAGTGTGCTCAGTCTGTTGTGTATTATACCACTAAGAAATCAGCAGCGAGTAAACTTTCATCGTGCTCCGCTGTTGCTAGTTATGGTCAGTGTGGCCGAGTCTTCTCCCCGCAAATCAACTGCTGTTCCATTTCCTGCAGCGTCTGTAGGATTGGCAGGGATCAGACTCTTAGCTGCCTCACTGATTGCTGTGCAGAGTTACACACTGCTAAAAATCTGAAGAGCTGGGTTTCGTGTGACTCGTATTATTTATCTAATTTCTGCCTTGCCTTGGAGTTTTGCGTAAGTCATACGTGTGTTTTAAATAAAATGCTTTTCATTGATCAGGAAATATTTTTTATATGATTGGCAAGATGATGAGTGGCTGATTGCAATTGTTTGTGTGTATCTGGGGCTGGGCACCAGACACCACTGCCACTGCTAAACCCATTCTATGTTTATATCAGTTAGGGCAGCTGCACCTTTCCCATGTAATTAATTATTTCCAAACCCATTTAGCTGCAGGTTGATAACATTGGTTCATTACAATAATAATCTGTAGTTAATATTGTTTATTCAATGCAGTCTCATTTATGTTTACAAAATTGCTTTGTCCCTTCATCTGTTTTTCAGAAATGTGACTTTTCTTGTGCTGTACTCTATAGGTTAACTTACCTAAAGCAACAGCATATGTGATGGTGCTGCTGTGTCAGCTGTTTGTGAGTGCGATCTGCCCAACTTCTGAAGCCGGCACAAAGACCACACACATTTATACTTGTTGTGGCCCGTTCTTATCTAGTCAGTAAGTGACAATGTTTAGTCAGTGTCACATAGTTAACAATGTCACAATAGATGACGTGAGACTCTGCTGATGGAAGAAGATGGCTTGTGCCTGCTATTACTGACCTTAAGAGGAAGAAAAGGAGAAGGTGCAGTGTCAGGCTTGTTGATCAAAAGTGGCAAAGAAAGGGCGATACAATATTCTCGTGAGTGTGGAGCCTACATGACGAGCAGATGCATTTCAAATATTGTCGCATGTCATCCTTTTGTTTGATGACCTGTTGCATCATATTCAAGCCTTCGTCCATCATTCTGACACCAATGTAACCAGCCTCACCATTTTGGATAAGCGTCTGCCATGCCGGCGGAGTTAGGCCGGGGATATACTTAATGCTACGTGATACGTGCGCTTTAGGACGCTGCTGCTATGCAAACAGTGTACTTTCTATACTAGCGTGCGTACTTTAAGACAATCAGGAGGATTCCACCAGGTGGCAATGCGAGAAATCATCACATCCTGTTTTGCTGTGTTGTGAGTTGAGATGTTAAAGATAAAAATTGTTTGCATTCAGATGCTGTTGAAAAGGTACAAAAAAAATAACACAGCAACAGTGACACTGAAGATGGTATGTGAGACCTTGAAATGTATCACACATTATGATGGGGAATATTCGACGTTTGTATTGCCTATACGAGAAATGAATGAAGAAAAGCACCAGAAAGACATTCATATGCCAGGATTTAAGTTTGATGATTTGCTTCACCGCATCAAACCATTCATCAAACATCGAAGCACTCTCATTGATCCTGCTTGGCAACACATGTTGGTAGTAAACAACAATGCTTATGTCATGTTCCAAAACTTGAACACACATGACACCCATATTTTTGCTGGTACTGCTATTCGTGCACACATCACATTAATTTCTGACAAGGTGCTCAGAGGACATGTCAAACGAACCCTGGGAATGCGTGACAGCCATGATGTGTACGCATTCTGATCGTGAAGTATAAACTGGCCCTTAGAAAAATTTCTGTGTATACAGATGTGTCTCCAAATCTGATGTCATTTTCAAGTATAAATTAGGCTTGATTCTCTTCAATTGGTCCTATATGTGGTTGAGTCACTAGTAAAACTGAAAAATACACAAAATATAAAAGTTGAAGCAACCGTACTCAAGGTGAAACTGAAACAGTAAACTAATTCATAGATGAAGCTGAACAGAACGTCTCTTCATTGTAAGACTAACAAGTCTGCAAATTCGGCAGTGCTTTTCAATGGGAGATTTTGAAATTTCAAAACCTTGCACAGTGCGATCTGTTCAAGATATCTGCGCAAAAATGGAATTGTCTTGACAAATTTCTTTCAGGAAAAAGTGTGCCACATTTTAACAAAATTGGCCCAAGGGGGTCAAGTTGTTTTGTGTGGACAGATAGACAGACAGACATGTGCTATCGCAATAGGTGTTAGTGTATTGTATGTGAACACACCTAAAAACAATTTAGAGTCATGTGTTCTTACAATTGGAAATGCAGAAAATGGGGATAACAAATCTGTGAATGCTATACCAAGGCAGTGTGTTAATGAATAATAAAAGAGAAGAATCCAAACAAAAATTCTAAGGAATTCCAAATAAATGTAGTGTTCTAGTTGCCAATCATATTTAAAGTAAAACGTCCCTTTGATCTGGTAAATGACTCTGTGGTGTATACGTGGGTTTCTTTTGGTCACTAAAGATTTCCTATACCTTCCAAAGATAACTTGAATAATGACTGAATATCGGCCCCATTATCTGTGAGTATGTTCACTGTTGTGTCGAAATATGGACCGGCCTTATCCCTTACTTTTATTCTACAAAGATATATATATATTTTTTTGAAACTTTATTAAGTTTTCGCATACCCCTTGGGGTCAGAGCCCCTGAAGCAATTACAGGTTAAGGGTCTTGCTAAAGGGCCCAGCAAAGTAGGATCTCTTTTGGCAGTGACGAGGATTTGAACCGGCAACCTTCTGGATACTAGCACAGATCCTTAGCCTCAGAGCCACCACTCTGCCAAGTTTTCCTGCTATCCTGAGTCAGAAATAGTGGATACACGGGATGAATCAACAGGTTTTTCTTTAATTTAAATTTTAAGAAAAAAAGCCACGTGTAGCCTATATAATACAGAGACATGTTTATTTTACTTTATGTGCCAAATTCTTTCAAGAGCCATATGGACCAAAATCAAGCTGGATTTAACTGTACACATAGATGTAATGACAAAATAATGACATTAGGTATTAAAAAATTAAAGAAGATTATATAACTTTTTTACCTATCAACTTAATGTGATGGATTCAAAATAAGCATAACTTCCTTTTAGTGTAGAATTTCTTTCAAGGCTTAGCTAAACAAGACCACATTTAGAGCACATAATTAATGTAACTGTTTATTTCTTTATGACGTTTGTTGAAATGTTACTGTTTTCACAATGGATTTCTATTGAAATATGAATTATAGTTATAACTAAAAATGTAGGTTAATTTACTGAATGGACTCTCCAGTGTTTGAAGTCTGCTGCACTAGTTGTTTAATATACACTGGTAATTAGCCATTAGGTTGAGGAGACTCTGGAGAGGTGGAGATATGCTCTAGAAAGAAAAGGAATGGAGATCATTAGGAATAAGACAGAATACATGTGTGTGAATGAGAGGTCGATGTCAGTGGAATGGTGAGGATGCAGGGAGTAGAGTTGGCGAAGGTGGATGAGTTTAAATACTTGGGATTAACAGTACAGAATAATGGGGATTGTGGAAGAGAGGTGAAGAAGAGAGTGCAAGCAGGGTGGAACGAGTGGAGAAACGTAACAGTAGTAATTTGTGACAAATGGTTATCAGCAAGAGTGAAAGGAAGGTCTACAGGATGGTAGTGAGACCAGCTATGTTATATGGGTTGGAGATGGTGGCACTGACCAGAAAGCAGGAGACAGAGCTGGAGGGGGCAGAGTTAAAGATGCTAAGATTTGCATTGGGTGTGACGAGGATGGATAGGATTAGAAATGAGTACATTAGAGGGTCAGCTTAGGTTAGACGGTTTGGAGACAAAGTCAGAGAGGTGAGATTGTGTTGGTTTGGACATGTGCAGACGAGAGATGCTGGGTATATTGGGAAAAGGATGTTAAGGATAGAGCTGCTAGGAAGGCCTAAGAGGAGGTTTATGGATGTGGTGAGAGAGGACATGCAGGTGATGGGTGTAACAGAGCAAGATGAAGAGGACAGAAAGATATGGAAGAAGATGATCCGCTGTGGCAATCCCTAATAGGAGCAGCTGAAAGAAGAAGAATAATTAGCCATTAAACGCATTTTACAGACAGTGCTTAAAAGTAAAAAAAATGTAAATGTGTGAAGCAACTTAAATGAAGTGATTGTTCTTGCTTTGCACCCTGTGCTTGCTGGGTTAGGCTCCAGCACTCCCGTGACCCTGCTCAGGATTCAGCAGGCTTAGAAAATGGTATGGTATTTAATTAGTTACATTTATAGTATAATCGTGAATGCACTACTAAGTCAATCTTGCTGTCACTTTGCACTCTTGACAAAACTGTCCAGGTTCAATTTGCTTCAAGTTGTACCATTTCATTGGCAAACGGCCTTTGTCCCCAAGTATCTGTTTGCATTGCCTGGCAATTTTAATTATTGAACAATTATTTGATTCATGGTGGAGTGACTATTTAAAAGAACTACCTTCCTCTTTGTTCTGCAATGGAAATGCTTTGAGGTTGTTCAGTTGTTGAAAAATAATAGGGAAAAATTGAACTCTGTGGGCAAAATTCCAAGTATTATGTATGGTGAAGACCAGGCACTGTTCATCACCTACTTAATACAATCCCTAAGGTGAAGCATGATGGTGGCAGAATCATGTAATGGGGGTGCTTTTCAGTAGCAAGGACAGGAAGACTGATCAGAATTGAGGGAAGGATAAATGCAGCCAAAAAGTTGGAGGTGTCACTCATGTGTGCTTGGGAGGCAGGCTAAGGGCTTAACCGAGGGCGGATAACAAGAGCAGGTTTTTTCGAAGTGAACTAAACTTTCCTCTTCTTCTCGTACAGATCCCCCGAAGGGAAACCAACATAAAGTACTTCCTGCTTCCCTTGGATAACCGCACCCCCCTACCGAGGTCACGTCTGGCTTCAATTATTGGACCCCACCTCTTCCTCCCTGGCTATTATAAAACCCCAACTCCTTTTGCCTTTAGTTGTCCCTGTTTTGGATACGGAACCAGACGTTGCTCTGGAACCATCTCTTGAAAGTTTAATATATTTTGATTTGTACACTGTACAGACCCTTTTCTGCCTTCTTTGTGCTTCATTATGGAGGTCTTTCAAGAAAAACTGCTACTTACTGCATGTGACTGGGGTAAGAGTTTACCTTTCAACATGAAAAAAACCCAAAGCATATGGCCAAGACAACACTGGAGTGCCTTCATGACAAGTCTCTAACTGCCCTAGAGTGGCCCAGCCAAAGTCCAGACTGAAACTCCACGGAATATCAGATGGTGTTTACAGACGCGTCCCATCCAGTGTAACAGAGATTGAGAGGATCTGCCAGGAAGAATGGGATAAACTGTCTGAAACCAGGTGTGTAAAGCTTGTACAGACTTATCCAATAAAACTCAAAGCTGTAATTGTTGCCAAAAGGCTTCTGTAAAATACCGAATTAAGGATTTGAATACTTATATGAAGGAGAGGTTTCGGTGTCTGATTTTGAATACATTTGCAAACCTTGCTTAAAATGTTTTCATTTTATTATTATGTGTTATTGCATGCAGATTGATTTGCAGAAATGCCCAATTTTATTCATTTAAACTTATCTACAACACAATAAATTAAAAAGGGAATGGGCCTGAATACTTTCTGAATCTACTGTAACTGTCACTCTGCATGTGTTCAATCTGTGGTTTCCGTGTATTAAATAGGTCATCTATTTACTACTTTTTTCATTGGAGGATTGTGGGAAGTACATTGCGTGGCCTTCCCATTCCTTCATTCAGAGTTAACAGAGTTAATCCTCACATCTATAGGATGTGAAAGGAAATTTTAGTATGTGAGTGTGGGGAAAAGTCTAAAGTTCTGACACTAGATAGATAGATACTTTATTAATCCCAAGGGGAAATTCACAAATTCACAGTAATGCTAGTACTGCACCATAGTGCCACCCATAACTGTGACAGGTAAATAAAAACCACACATGGCGATGAGGAGGGACTTGATGGCTGAGTCGAAGGTGGCGGCTTTTCACATTTTTAAATAAGGAATCAAATTGGTTCATAACAAATTCAAACCCATATTACATCAGAAACCTGAAACTGAAAATGCATAGGATTGATATACTGTATACTTATTTTCTTTACTTTCACTGAGGCTGCTTTCATCATACAGGCAGGAGGAAGGCATAATGTCATTATGACCCTTGAATTACCGAGTAGCATGTAGGGTTAAAGGACTCTAATTGTTTCCATTCATACACTTTTATTTTCAAACAATCTAAAGCTGTGCAAAAATTATAGAAGAAATTTTGATATGTAGGAATACTGAGAAGCAATGGGATGGGAAGACTTGTTTTTTTTTTTGTATTCATACTGCTAAGCTTGAAAAAGGTGGAATGACAACATGTATTCATTTTACTCATTAGAACCACTCTTATAATATGACAATTGGGGTGCCAAATCTTGAATACATATTTGAATTTCAAGCTGAAGCAGAATATATTAAATGATACTTCTTTGTATGTATTGAACTTGTCAGATGATGAGCCTTCCCTGACACTACTAGATTGAAGGGACAGGCTTGGAGAAAAGACCAGAGCTACATAAAAGGACTGTGTGGCTGGATGGCATGAGTCAGGGGTGGGCAAAGTCATTCCTGGAGGGCCGCAGTGGCTGCAGGTTTTTGTTCCAACCCAATTGTTTAATAAGAAGCACTTATTGCTATAGAAACACTTCTGCTTCATTTTAATTATGTCCCTCATTAAGATTTTGAACCCTTATTGCTTATTTAAGTCTTAAACAGCTGCATTCTCGGGTTTTAATTGCTCCTTATTAGCAATAAGATGCAAATGACAAAAGAAACCAGCAGTTATCCATTTTGCTTGTTACCCTTTACCCCCGTGTGTATTTATCGTGCACTATTTGGTTTAATTAAATACTTGGAAGTAAAGTAGAAGAGAAAAAAGTGAAGGATTGAGAATTACCCATCCGTTTTACACTTCAAAGTATTTGGATGATATCCTTAGAATGGAAAAAAAAATCTAGGATATGAGAATGAATTGACATAGCAGAGTTAAAGCACTAACAAGCCATGAAATGTAATTATTGGCAAGGATTGTTTTCTAATTAAGCAACTGGGTTGGAACAAACACCCGCGGCCACTGCAGCCCTCTAGGAATGACTTTGCCCACCACTGGCATGAGTAATAAACAAGCACCAAAAATAAATACCAATAGAAAAGAAAAACTGTCATAAGGCACAGTAAGGAACTATAACAGAATTTCCTTTAAAGGCTGTATTAAAAATTATTAAAATTGTCCAAAATGTTTCCAGGGCAAGATCCAACCTGCGAACATTGCAATCAAGTTCTAGCCTCACTGGGTCACATGTTTTGGGCCTGCACCAAATTAACATCATTCTGGACCAAAACATTTAAATGCCTATCAGACAGCATTGGTGTCACAATCCCTCCTAACCCACTAACAGCTGTGTTTGGTGGACTCCCAGATGGGCTTAAAGTGGAGAAGGACAAACAAACTATAATTGCGTACACTACACTACTGGCACGTAGACTTATTTTGCTCAACTGGAAGAATCCTAACTCTCCTCTTTTAAATCAGTGGGTAACTGATGTTATATACTATTTGAAATTGGGAAAAATCAAATTATCACTTAGAGGATCTGTGCAGAACTTTTTCAAAACCTGGCAGGATCTGATCAATAACATTTAAGAATAAGCTTTTAAAGAACTGAGGAAGCAGATTCTCTCTGCTTTTCTTTTTCTTCTCCATTTATCTTTATTCACTTATTAATTCATCTATTTACTTATTTTTACTAGCTTTAAGTTTTACTCCACTGGCCATGCTCTCTTTCTCAGGGTTGAGTTGATTTGTTTCCGATCCTATTTTCATAAAAATTGATCTATTTGCATGGAATGTTGTTTGATTTCAATAAATTCAACAAAATTAAAAAAATATATATTAATAACCAGATCCTGCATTCTATCAAATGACAGTGTGGAAGAATTAGGTGCACTAAACAGAAAAAGCAGAAAGAGTGAAATATTAATATTGAACATATACACTTTATATATAATGCTAGCTATCCCCGGAGCTCCTCCCACACAGTAGTGAAAGAGGACAAACTTTAAAAATCAATTAAAAAAAAAAGTAATAATTTATATTGAGAAGAATTTGTATCTCAGGGCGTCTTGATATACAATATTTTTGGTTTGCTATCAGGGGAGAGAATGTAGCTGTAAACTGTTTGCCAAAAATGTAAAAAGTTGGCAAGGTATCTCTGGCCAAGCAGAAGGTAGGTACGCTCCAATGTCAAACGTTGTCACTGTATCTGATCGTGTTCAGCTCTGATGGGAAAGCGTCACCCACATCGGGAGAAGAGCACATGGCCGTGATATCTCTGCCAGTGAGCAGGTACCCTCTAAAACACACATAGCTCTGATCTCTCGCTCAAAAACATCAAACGTTGCTCTTTAACGATACCTAGATGATAATGTCTGCTGAACAGGTATCACTAGCTAAGCAGAGGCAAGGTACGCTCCAACATGTGGCTAGTGGTAAAGCAACTTGAATGGAGACTGGTGAGTGAGGATGACCCCGCCTGGCTTCCTATTCCTGCCTCCCACTCCCCTCAGTCAGCAGCCTCTCTCTTGGATTCACTCAAATAAATCGGTGCCGCAACTGAACTATAATACTTAGAGCAATGAGAGAAGTCGCAAAATCAACTGGAATGTTCAAGAAAATTATAGAAAGAAACCCGATCTAAATCCGTTAAGTAGTTCTCTCGTGAAAAGCGGACAGACAGACAGACGTTGGATTTTATATATAGAGAAAGATAAATCAACATAAACATGGCCACTTTTTGTTCTGACCTTAATAATATAAAACTCAGGTTACTTCTGCAAGCATTTCAGGATGGCTTCAACTATCATGCAAGTGATAAATACGATAATCTAAAACCATCTGAAACTGTTTTGTGTCATTCTGATTCACAAAAAATGACTATGACCCATATTTGTACAAGCTAAACATTTCACTATGAATAGCTAAAATTAATTGAAATGACTTCTGATCTTCCAGCTCAGATCTAAGTATATTTTATTTGTTAGATATACAGTATAGTCAATAATTATTCTTATGCTTATCCATTATTAGAAAAGTGTAACCCATTTTGTGACACAAAATCACAGTTTACTCCTGCCTATTCATGGTCATGTGCAGCAGAAAAAAACAATTTCATGAGGCCTACTACGCAGCAGAGAAACCTGAGATTGAGTAATACCAGGTATGCCCTTAACTGTCTAGAAGTGCATGCACTCTACATCGAATGGATCAGTATGTGTCTACCAGGCATCTGAGTAAACCAGTGTACCCCTTTTGTGATGGGGACCAGAGCCTGCAATTGTTCCCTACAAATGAAAAATTCCTATTAAATGTGGCTCATAAGTTTGCACTGATTAAATCCCTGTCCTTTATGCACAGTGCCCATCACTAATATGGTTCAGTGAGGTTCTCAAATCGGTCCACTACTGCAGTCGATCACAGCTTCTAGCAGAGTGCCTAGAAGATGATCAAAATTGACCATAAAGGAAGTAAAGGTCATAACAAGATTTCTGTGGATGAACCTGTGGAAGGTTCATTAATGAGCCTTCAGGGGCAACAGGCTGGCATGCCTACTCAACCCCATCTCAGGGGAACATAACCCCTGCAGATAATGAAAATTGGCGGAATGTTAAAAAAAAAAAAAACACAAACTTGTTTCAAACAAAGAACTGTACATTATTTTGTTACCTAAAGATATCTGAGTTCATATCTCAGATTGGTCACTGAGTTCTACTTGTGTTTTATACGTTCCTCCATCAGAGTACTAAATTAGCCTGTTGAGGGAGTATAAATGAACGTGACCTGTGATGGCCTGGCATCCTATTCAGGACTGGTTTCCTGCATTGGATCCAAAAGCTCCAACAAAAAGAAGGTAAAGTATTAATAACAATAGAAAGCTTTGTTAAAAAAAGCTAAACAATCTGTAAAAGACATCAGTAGTTCGTTAAAAAATGAATGCACCAGCACAGACTAGAGAATTGTACTTTAGTCACAATTTAGTTTAGGGGGATTTGATTTGATAAAATGAAAGCTGTGAAATTAAATCCTGGTACGTATGGTTTGATTGGTTTTAGACATAAAATTTAAAAAATGAAAGAAAATCAGAACATGCGAAAACCTGGCAGTGCTTATTTTCACCAGTATCATTTTTGATACACTGTGAAATGATAATGACTAAGGTAATAGATTATATTAAAGAAGGAGGAGGATTGGAGCTACTGAACTACTGAAGGAAGTTGTCATGCTAATCCATTGATGACATCTGTTACCAGCCCTCCATGTTTTCTTATCCTTAACCTCCATGTTTAGCTTGACTTGACAAGATATCTCTTTCTAAATTGCCTGGAAATATTTATAATGAGAAATTCACATGATACAGTGGGAAAGGAGAGGATATCTAAAAGTAATATTTGCCAGTCCTTTTTGCCTTTTTTCATCTTGCCGAGTTCCTTGATTATTTTTTTCTCTCAAGTTCAGATTTTCAATAAATTACTAAAATTTCACCATTTCTATTTTGCTACTTGGAAAGAATATTTTTTTTTCTGCCTCTTTTCTGACTTTGGATTACTGCCTCATGGTGCGGCTTATATTCTTAAATTCCTTTGGATTTTTGTCCTCCTGCTGGCCTTAATAACGTGACCTTATCTGATCCTTTTTACTTTATTTGCTTCTTATTTCTGGCTAATTACTTTTGTTATATCCCATAACCATGGGATATCATGTTGTGGCAGCAGAAACTTCCAAGTTGGGCTGTAGAGGAAGGTGATTCTATTATTTTTTACTTTATGTGCTTTAAAGTATTAAACAACGATTTTCTTAAACTTGTACTTTTGAAGTAAGTTAAAGTAGCTTCTCTCACCAGAGAAAGAGGAAGTGCTACTAGAGGGAGAAAGTAGTACACATGAAAAAGGGTAGAACTTTAAATGGTGAAACAGTTATCTTCTGGACTTTCCATATGCATGAAAGCAAAGGTTTACAAGTATATCAGCACACCTTGTGAACTTGTGCTGATATCAAAATGATATTAGACAGAGAGGGGTTGGCCCTGACAAGTTTTGAAAAGTCAGAATTAAGAGGGAATCAGGAAGAAAGAGAAGAAGGAAGAGCACAGACACCAAGGAGAAGTAGTAATGTTACCTAAAGAGACCGCATGCTGCATACATTGGGTTAGTTGGCCAGCATTGTCTAGGACAGCTCCTGAAATATTCCAGGTTGTATTACTGGCGATCTGCCACACCCATTTTCTCCTGCTTTTGGCACATTAATTGTTATAGACTATAATGACTAAATAAAATTGTATTGCCTGCTCCCCTTGCTTGTAATTAGTATTTTCTCTATGCTGCGACCTGGGATAAAAGCGAATAATGAGTGGCAGTCAGTGCTGGGTGCAGAATGAATCCATTTAGTCTTAGGTGCAAGTGTATTGAGGCTGCAGGCTGTGTCTCTGTCTAGGTCAGGAGTGTGCAAGGATAAGAAAACAAGAGTTGGGTTGGAAGACATATCTGTGGGTCTACATAACAAAGTTAGGACAGACTCACCCCAAAAAAAGAACAGGTAATAGAAAAGGATTATTGCTAAGAAGTAGCAAAATGTGTTGTGTTCTGCATTTTCCTCCAGAAAAAAACTAATTCAATATGCATAATTGTTCATCTTAATCTGGAAGAATCTGCAGCATGTCTCGTTTTTTTAACATGCTGTACTCTTTCACAGTAATATAAACTGGAGTCCAGATATTATTGAATATAGATAGATAGATAGATAGATAGATAGATAGATAGATAGATAGATAGATAGATAGATAGATAGATAGATAATGTGGCGGAGGACTGGGACCCATGCCCGGCCGGGACACTCCTTTGACACTGGATCCGGGGAAGCAGCCATGGGATGCACACTACGTTCCCCGAAACACTTGGTGGCAGCCCCCCTTGGTTGCACTGGGGCCACAATCGTGGAACACCAGAGCTCATCCCTGTTGGGCTCCGTGGCCACCACCAGGAGGAGCTGCACATCTTCCTGTAATGCAGCTACACCGGGAAATGCAGCCTTAATTAGGTTAATTATCACCTGAAGCACTTCTGGGTGGGCTATAAGAGGAGCCTGCAGCCACTACTCAAGGTGCCAGTCGGGAGGAGGAGGAGGAGGACAAAGCTGCCCAGGAGGAGTAGAGGAGAAAGACTAGTGATTTTTGTGGTGTTTTTCTTTTGTGTGTGTATTTGGGGACTGTGTAGGGCCTGTGGGACACGGGGAAGATGTGCCCCATGGATAAAATCTTTTTGTTATCCTTTTGAAGTGCCTCCAGTGTCAGTCTGTGTTGGGTGGGCGCAGATATAGCACCATATCCCACAATAGATAGATAATTAATTTTAATGATGTGCTGCAGATTACTTGAATTATGCATATGAGGAAATTACACAGTGAAAACACAGAAGTGTGAATGAAGCCTAAGGCATCTGGCCACAGTATTGAAGGATTAAATCAATTTACAAAGACGAAGAGTGGAAAAATGAGCCAACAACTGGTACAAAGAGATAAGTGACCATGTCATGAAAAAATAAAAAATAAAAATCAGTAAAAACAAACAGCCAAAATCTGCAAATAACAGTCAAAATTATAAAAAAGTCTTTAGTGCCTGAATACTGAGTAATTGTCAGTAACATAATTAAATATTGTATATTGCATCAATAAATAAGTAAGATAAGCTATGAAGATTGTAAAGTAATTACATTTGCTAGGCAACTGTAGGTGGAAGGCAAGACTAGTGAAAAGTTGCAGGTGGCAGTAAAGGTTAAGAACATTGAGATAATGGCATCAAAGATGAAGCATGACAGCAGATCTACTATATATAACAAGGCCAAAAAGAATACAAGGTTAACCCTAGTTTAGAACAGGAAAAAAAACATACACCATGACTTTATACAAAATTAAAAGAAAAAGATGCATTCTTGTAGAAAGTGAGGTTCAACATGTAAAACTGAATATAAGGAAATAGACAAAATGCATGATTGAATCATTTATTATACATCATCTGTTCGCCTTCTCCCTGTGCTTATCAATTTTTTACATGCCAAGTTATTTTTTGAGTTCAGTTTTAATTTTTTTTAAAGAATGCTTGGTCAGTGGTGTGCCCACAGATATTACATACATTTTTTAAGATTAAAATTGTTGACAAAGACAAAACGATTAAAAAAATAAAGATCTGGTAAAAGACATACATACAGTTTTGATGCGGATAAAAATACTGCATTGAAAAAGATACAATTCATTTGTACATTGTAGACAATTTCTTATATACATCTTAGTAAATAAAGTTTTTTGGTTTTTTCTTTGTTTTTGTTGTTTTTATTTTCCCTGTAGTCAAGATCAATGTGTTGTTGATTTTCTCCGCCTGGAATTCTTTGATGTAGACCTGTGCTTGTAGTCTTCGCCTGATCCCAGGTCTATAATATCCTGAGGGTCCTTCATGCTTTGAGGAGGCAGTGGGAATTCCTCCCCGGAAGAATGAGTTCTGTGCCCAAAGACTCTCTCCTGCAGCTCAACAATGTCATTTCTTATGTCTGCCATCATTAACAGCAAGAAGTCAAAGGAGCCTGGTGGGCCCTAGAATAATAAAGAAAATAGTTTTCTACTTTACAGTTTAATCTCTGCCACCTTGAAAAGACTTTGGTTTTTAGTTTGATTTTTAACAAGGCTTTAGATTTTTATTGTGGAATGCACAGCAAAGAATGCCCTTGGCATAGAAAAACCCATGCTGGCTCATTTGTATTTTACAAACTGAGAATGTGTTAAACTTACTGTACAAAAATTCTGAAATGTGAGTGACTGCTTTTGATCATTTGACATATTGGGCAGAAAATATCACTTTTACCATATTTTTAAAATTTATTTAAGGAGTAGGGATATGGCTAATGACATTGGGAGTGTGTATAGTGCGGAAAGAGAATTTCAGATAGGCAGTGAGACACAATGGATTCAACTGGACAGCCAATATTTTGCTATAAGCATCTATCCATTGAGAGATCAATATTCATATATTTCCATGGTTTAGCAGTTCCTCTATTACAATGATCTACTGAAAGCATCTCTAACCAAAGATTTCTCCTATAGCCGATTAATTAATCAATACAAGCATGTATTAAGATTTTAGGAACCATGTTGTATGATGTGATACACCAAAGTAGGCCAGCCAGATGGCTCAATAAACACAGCATTCAAAAAAGCTTTAGTTCATACAGAGATAAAACAAATCCTGAAAAAAATGAAAGCCAGCTATCACTAAGAGCATCCAGATATGCATAAACACACACCCTACCTATAAAGTGAGATCATAGATTCATTTACCACAGTCCAACCAAACATTGTAGGAGGTATAAAGTGTTAAGAGATTAAATCCTTAAAATTATTCCTTTCTGATGCTGATTTTTGGAGTTTATGATCTGTAATTTTATCTATACTGACATGTACAAAGCAAGCAGATTAACATAGCTTTGGTAATGCGTATGCAGTATATGAAGCACCGGCCGGGACGCCTCTTCTTTATATGGTCCAGAGGAACAAGCATGAACTGAACAGTACCTCCCCCAGGATTATAGATTGCAGCCCCCCTGGGTGGCAGTGGTGCCTCGGATTCCCACAGGGCTCCATAGGAGATAGAGTTCTCTACAACCCCTTTGGGATACAGGGGTGCCACCAGGGGGCGCTGCAGTTGTTCCTGAGCCCATGTGGACGGCTCTTCCTCCACACCCAGAAGCACAGCCGGAAATATGTTGTCAGACACCTGGAGCATTTCCGGGTGGGCTATAAAAGTAGCCGGCAGCCACCACTCCAGGAGAAAGAGTGGGGAGGAGGGAGACAAAGCTTGCCAGAGAGGAGTGGAGGAGAAAAGAGGAAGAGTTATTTGTATTGTTGTGGTATTGCTTATTGGGACTGTGTTGTGCCTGTGGGAAATGAGGAAGGCGTTGCCCACAGGCGAAGAAAAGAAAAATAAAACATTTATCTGTTTTATCAGTGTACCTCCTGCATCTGTCTGTGCCAGGTTGAGCGCTGGTATAGCGGCTTTGTCACAATAGATACACACCACCCTGCCATCCAAGTTCACATTAAAATTTACTACAAAAAAATCTTATCTTATAGGTTTATAGGTCATTAACTAAGGGGGTATGTGAGTCAAAAGTGCCCTTTGACATACCGGCGCCATTTCCAGGAAGAGTCTCCAGCCCTCACAACCCTTAATTACATCATGTAGGTATGACAATGTCATGTTATGTCTGTAGAAGTAGGTGGGTTAACTTTAATGTTTTCTATTTTTAATTTTGCTATTATATACTAACATGTTATTGCTTAGGGCTTCGACATTGTCCATGTAGAGACAAAGCCTAAAATCGTTTACAAAGACTGCTACATTTAGCTATAAGCTAAGTTTTTAAATTGGATTTAAACCTAACCACTCACTTCACTTTCTGTAATGTGTATGTTTATCACTCATAAATAAAATTAAAATTAGCATATACTCATTTTAGCAATAGTAGTTTCTGATTATTGTTGGAACTTTAGTAGGTAGACTATATTATGGCAGGCTTTTTTCTCATTAGAGATTTTTGATTTCTAGATTTTATTTGGACAAGAATGAATGTATTCCAGCTTTTAAGAGGGACTTGTTTATTCACTGCATAGCCAAGTATTATCTACATTTTACAAATGAACTGCTATACTGAAAAACAGTGCTCATATGTTTCTCAGGTTTCAACATGAATTCCCAAGTACATTAACCTTGACCTCAGCATGTTCCTTAACTTTAGCTCTTGACTGTCTCAGAAACTGGTAGGACTTTGTATACTATGCAATTCACTCCAAGCATAAAACATGATTAAATCTCCTTAGCTTTAGCGAAAAAGATTAGGGTGAGATTACCTGAGCTAATAAAGCTTGGATTTCAAACCATCAACTGATCAAAACTATCCTTTACCTCATGCTGAAGTACTGCGTGTGGCAAAAACCAGCTCTAGCTACTTTACAAAATTGTGAGAGTCAACAAAAGGATGAAAAGATATCTTGGTAACTGTAGACACCTGTGCGGTGCAAGATAATGGTAGTCTAAGAAGAAATTAACAAACTGGGGGCCCCAAGGAATGCTTTGCATGTACCCTAAAATAAAAGAAAGCCTTAATAAAGAGTTTTCAAGTTATTTAGAACTTAAAAAAAATACTACAAAAGAGAAACTGGCTATGACTGAGGGGTAGGGAAGGGACAGATAATACTACTGAACTTTATAAAAAAGAAAATGCTTACTGGTGGTCCAGTGGGTCCTGGGGCCCCTCTTTCACCCTGCAGGAAAAAAAATGTTCATAAGAATCTGATAAAATACCATTAAAATAGAGTAAGGAAAAAAAAAAACAGGTGGAAACAATTCTCCCTAATTTCCTTATAATTAAAGTATTAGAATAATGTTAATCAAAAGTAACACATTTTTTAAAATTACATTAGAGAAGCCAAAATCAAATAAACACAATTTTAATAAAATACCTAAAGGCTCTTCTCACACTAGACATGTAATGAATATAGAATAATGCTACAGCTTTGTATCATGTCTTTATAGAGTATGAAAATGATCTCCGCCTGATGAAAATGTGAAACATGTTTTTAGATTAAGGCTACATTAAATTATGAAGGAATTCTATTTTCACATAATGTATTAAAACTGACAGCACTTTCTTGGCATGACCTGTTAGCCAAAATGAAAGACAGCAGCATACAATATATATTTAAGAAAGTGTGTCTATAAATACATACACTGTTTGTGTGTTTGTAGATATATATAGATATATATATACTTTATTTATATATATACTGTATATAGAAAGAGGGAGGGAGAGAGAGAGCAGCTGCTTTTTATTTTTGACTGCAAAAACTGCCATCTCCTCAATTAAATGGCAATACAAAATACAATTGGAAATTATTAATGGAAACTTAAGCAATATCATATGTCGGCACACTTCTAATCTTAATTTTAAAATGACTCAAAAAAAGCAGATTACCCTTTTTTTATATAAATTTGCCTGTCAGTCTATCCATTGCCAGAACCCACTAAATCCAGGTTTAAATGCTGAATGTGAGGGATCCGTCCTCTACAGAGCACACTCATGCACACATTTGTTTTCAGTAACACTAGTACTAGGGTGTTGTACCGTGTTAGCCATTATGAATGTAGAGAAAAGACAAGGAAAATGACACCTTTTATTGGCTAACTAAAAATATTAAACATCTTGCTTGAAGAAGGGGCCTGAGTTGCCTCGAAAGCTTGCATATTGTAATCTTTTTAGTTAGCCAATAAAAGGTGTCATTTTGCTTGGCTTTTCTCTACAGTAACACTAGGAAATTAACCTACCATGAATGGCTTTGGCAAAACAGTAAAGTTACAGTACTTGGCAGTTTGCTAGTGGACCCATATGAGTGGACCTTGTAGAGGACAATGTCTGTCCAGGGTTGATTCCTGCCTTGCATCTGATGCAGCTGGGATAGTCTCTGACACCTCCACTGGACTTAGATTATGTGGATTTGAGAACAATTTGATTTATTGAATGTATTGCCAATCCAGAATATCTACACCAGTTTGAATTAAGCATTTTAATCAAATGGTTGTGTTTATGGCAATACTGTTCAAAAACAAGAAACCTTTTTATCAGTGAGATGTTATAAAAACATAATGAACTGACTTTTTAGCAAGGATTAGGAAAACGATCAGTCAATTAAAGCCTAGCTAAAGGCAGATGATCTTTAGCGCATGCTTCAGCACTGTTGTTTACAGCCATGACAAAGAAGAAAAAGGTTAATGAATTGTAATAATAATAATAATTCATTACATTTATATAGCGCTTTTCTCAGTACTCAAAGCGCTATTCACACAGGGAGGAACCGGGAAGCGAACCCACAATCTTCCAACAGTCTCCTTACTGCAAAGCAGCAGCACTACCAATGCGCCACCTGTGAGGATAATGATTGATAGACTCACTAACAGGTAATTTCATGGGTCTCTACATCACAATGTATTAGAAATTGGTGCTAGAACATGCTAAACAAAATGTTTTCATCTAAATTATAAAGGATTATCTTGCTTCCACCTTCTGCACAAAATGTTTATTTCCCAGTAACATAATGTCCTTTTGAACTTCCAGTCAGTAACCCCACTAAAATAATACTTAATATGCAGCAGGGCTGCTTTCTGATCCTTAGCTAATTCACTTAAACAGCAAGAAAGCCACGGTCGTTTTAACTGTATTGGCCTTCCTGCCAGACCAAGTTCCCAAAACATTCCAGGTGAGGAAATATAATGATGACTTCCCAACGAAGGCTGGTCCATCCAAACACTAACACCTCTCTGTCGGAAGTACTGCAAAGTATGCGACCACTCAGAAAGTTATCTATACTAAGACTACATCTAGTCTTTCTACAGGTGTCTGTCTTCGATTCCTCATGAACCTTGGATAGGAAATGCAAGGACACTTAACATCTACAGCCTTAACAACGACTACCTCATTCCAGTTTACTAAAAATACATCTCATCAATCTGATATGCATAAACCTGTCACAAGACAGGTCTCTACACTGACACCTTGCTCCCCTTCTGAGAGGCTGTCTTGTCTAGACAAGGAAATGCCCTCTAGGTGTCCAATATATCTAGAAAATGGATCACTTGTATTTTCATTGAAATTTGTAGAAACTAGGGCGGCACGGTGGCACAGTGGGTAGCGCTGCTGCCTTGCAGTTAGGAGATCTGGGTTCGCTTCCCGAGTCATGGAGTTTGCATGTTCTCCCTGTGTCTGCGTGGGTTTCCTCTGGGTGCTCCAGTTTCCTCCCACAGTCCAAAGACATGCAGGTTAGGTGCATTGGCGATTCTAAATTGGGTGTGTGTGTGCCCTGCGGTGGGTTGGCGCCCTGCCAGGGGTTTGTTTCCTGCCTTGTGCCCTCTGTTGGCTGGGATTGGCTCCAGCAGACCCCCCATGATCCTGTAGTTAGGATATAGCGGGTTGGATAATGGATGGATTTGTAGAAGCTATTTATTACTGTGCTGTCTTACATAATTTTAGTACAGTAGTGTGTACTAATTTGTGTGTTTGTGTGTTGTACTAAAGTGTGTGTTAATTCCAAAACATAGCTTAAAGCAGTCCCTTCCTCGACTCCCCTTTTCTCTCCTTTATTTTTTGTTTACTCTGTAATATAATATAAATTAGTGTGAGGCAGCACAGCACCATGGAACAACTAAATAATCTGTTATCATTAAATCTGTTAGAATGCTGCACAATGTCTGAACATTGCTATCCTATCAGGGCAGCAGTGTAGACATCTATGTACACATTTGTCAGAAATCTTGGTGTTTTGTTTGATTCATCACTTAACTTTGAGTTACACATTAGGTCTCTTTCCAAAATTTCATTCTATCATCTCCATAACATTGCCCACCTCCGTCCATTTCTGTCCTTTAATGATGCTCAAACTCTGGTTCATTGTTTCATAATGTCTCGTAATGATTACTGTAACTCCTTATTCATCAGCCTCTATTCAAAAGCTTTACAGAAGCTACAGTATATTCAGAACTCCACAGCCAGAGTCCTCACCCACACAAAGCTTATTGCTCACATCTCCCCTGTTCTCTCCCAACTGCACTGGTTACCGGTTCCATCAAAGATTAAATTCAAGATTCTGCTTCTCATCTTCAAAGCCCTACATAACTTTGCCCCTCTCTACCTCACTCGGCCAATAGCTCCTAACACTCCTTGTCGCTCTCTCGGGTCCTCGAGCAGTAATCTCCTTACTGTCCCACACACCAGACTCTCCACCTTGAGAGGCAGGTCCTTCAGTGTTATGGCCCCTCAACTCTGGAAAACTCTTCCCCAGTCTCTCAGAGATTGCTCCTCTTTCTCCACCTTTAAATCTCAACTCAAAACTTTCCTCTTCTACAAACTTTTGTCTTCCGTGTAATTTTTTTTTTTTACTTTGTATGTAAAGCGACCTTGGGTTTGTGAAAAGCACTCTATAAGTGCAACTTATTATTATTTTATTATTAAATCTACAGATTTTTCTACAGGATGACAGTTTGTGCCACAAAGTCAGAAAAGTCCTGCAATGGTTCCAGGAACCAGGCATAAAATTTATCTTAAGACATGTGTTTTTTCAGACTCTGAAGCAATTTCCCTCATGTCCATTTCATTTAGGTAGATGTGGATACGCCAGTCGCACTCTGGTGCTGACCAAAAGAACCATATAGAGACGCTTTTAATACTATGGTCTCGGTACAGTAGCAAGTGAACCCTACAAAGGTTTGTAAGATGTATGAATGTGATCCAACACGGAACCAATCCAACTACAAGAAATACTGTGAATTAAGGGAAATTTATCACCAGTAATTAGACAATCTCAGTAGAAAAGTAAATTCTCACACGCATATAAGTTCACATAAAACAACTCATATAAGAACCATCAATCAGATCAATCCTAACACCTTATTTAGCCTCCAAGCTTTTTAGTGTCTCATGATCAGTTTGGATAGCAGTTGATCACTGAAAAAAAAGGCGTAGAGCCATTTATGATCAGGTAGGTCAAACTGAACACATATAGAGCTGGTGAGAAACAAATGCCCTTTGCAACCGAAAACCAACCCCCCTGATCTTATGCCACAAGAGTGATGAGGTGCAGGTGGGGTGTCCTCTCAAAAGGATTGCAGTTCTAGCATAATGTGGACAATGGAGATCCATTAACTTTAATATTAATGTGAATCAAACATTCCACAGTGAGCATTATTAACATATTTACAGGACAAAATATAGCAGACATGTGATTTGAGATCAACCTAAATAAAGGTGACTTTCAGGATAAAATATGCAACATCATACAGTGAAATTAAATTCACATGATATCTCTACTGCCAAAATGAAACCGAGTCACATAACTGTATATTCTCAGCAACGTTTTCTCTCTACTGTACAGTCAGATGAAACGTGTACTTTCTAAAGGACATTCTGTTCAAAGAGCTCTCTGTGTTAAACAATCCACAAAAACATTGCAAATGTGGCAGTGCACAAACACAGCTCTTGTCAAATTTTCATGACAAACTTTTCTAGGGGAAAAACTATTTCTGCCCAATGAATGAAGTCCAGGGCACACTCGCCAGAAGGTTTGCTGTGTGAAACGCAACCACACTAACTGGAGACTGAAACTAATCATCTCCTGATTCAGCACAAAGCAAATAGACTAGGAGTGTGAAAACACCTTAAACACACTGGTTTCTACAGTCACCAAATCCTAATCCAATTCATACTTCTGATGGAAGGAAAAGAGCAGAACAGCATAATGACTCTACTGATGATGTTTATTAAAGGACTTTTAAAAACCCCAAGCCTGAAAATTAAGCACTACTGGGGTACCAACGCTGCCTGGGGAGCATATGCTGAAAACATTTTGAAATGAAACATAACCTGCAGTTGCACAAATGAAGAATCCATGTAAAACGTGGTGGACGTAGGTTCAACAGTGTGGATTTACATTTCCGATAAACACACATTTGACTTTATATATTAGATTTGAAGATTGTAGGGACAAAGCCGCAATGTTTTGTTACACATGTCATGAAGCAATTTTACTGAACCTGACCTTAATACCAGCCAAAGTACAAATGATTAATAATAAAACATTATAAATAATAATGTTATAATCACATATGTTTGCTAATGTAAAAGAGAGTTATAACAATATACAAAATATTTAAAAAGTACCTTTCATAGAATATGCCATCACAAGATGTTTTACAGAGCATGCTAAAATGTAATTCAAAGCTATAAAACAAAACATCAGGTTCTGTACTTCTGACAATTGATGTTTCTCATTTGCTTAGAGTACATATGCTAGGTTTCTGAGGAAATAAAAACCTAAGACAGCAATAATTCAAATGCTCATAATGACAGAGCTGTACTATAGGTCTACCAAATACTGGCAGCTTCTTACCCTAAAAGTGAGTGTCAGTTGTTGCTGTCTTTGAACAGTTTATAGCTAAGCCCATGTGCGATAACACACACAACAGGTAACTACTGTAAAATATAAGAAAAATGTAAATACTGTATAGTGGGCAAATTTTTGTCAAAATTCAGATGACAATATTCTTCTTTTAGTTAAGAGTGGCAGCTGTTATGTTACAGCCAGAGATAGTCCCTTATGACTGTTGTCTTTGCATGTGTTTTGTTATTATGTAATATTTGATTATATTATGTTTATTACTTTATATTTATGAATTACATATTTACATTCCCATATATTTCTTGCTTTTCGTAGGTGGTACTCCAAGAGGCGGGGCCATCATTACATCACAGCCGAGGGAGTGCCTACAGCCTTTATATTTCAGACTGGGGCATAGGTCTCTCATTGGTTCATGGTTTATCATGGATTTTTTTATTTATTTATTTATTTTTATTTATTTATTAATTTTTATTGTAATCATGCCATACAAATACATCAATTTATAACCAAACAAAATTGAAGCCAAATCAAACCCCACCCCTGAGAAGGAGAGCTTAACCAAAAGGAGAATTGCTTATGGTTTTTTAATAAGGCAACAATAAACAAAAGAAAGGGAGAAATAAATATATAGGTAAATAAGAAATGGAGAAGGGAATTAAATGCGGTAATAGTTATTTCTCTTATTCTAAAATAATATTGATTAGATCCTGCCAGGTTTTGAAAAAATTTTGTACAGATCCTCTAACTGAGAATTTGATTTTTTCCAATTTCAAATAATATAAAACATCGGTTTCCCACTGACTTATCAGAGGAGAGTTAGAATTCTTCCAATTTAACAGAATAAGTCTGCGTGCCAAAAGTGTAGTGAATGCAATCACCGTTTGTTTCTCCTTCTCCACTTCAAGTCCGTCTGGAAGAACACCGAACACAGCTGTTAGTGGGTTAGGAGGAATTGTGACCCCAAGGCTGTCTGAAAGGCACTTAAAAATTTTGGTCCAAAATGATGTTAGCTTGGTGCAGGCCCAGAACATGTGACCCAGTGAGGCAGGAGCTTGGTGGCAGCGTTCGCAGGTTGGATCTTGCCCTGGAAACATTTTGGACAGTTTTAAGCAAAGCAGATGAGCTTGATATATAATTTTTAGTTGAATAATTCTATGCTTTGCGCATATGGAGCGCGAGTGAATTTTCTGCTTTGCTACCTTCCACTCCTTTTCTGATATATTGATTAAGAGATCTTCTTCCCAATGTCCTCTTGGATCCTTGAAAGGTAGGGACTCTAATAGGATTTTATATAGTGCGGAAATGGTGTTTAATTCCTCGAAATTGAGCAGTATTTTTTCCAGCATTGTGGAGGGTGCGAGGTGGGGAAAATCGGGCAATTTCTGTTTAACAAAATTTCTAATTTGAAGATAGTGAAAGAAATGTGAAGCTGGGAGGTTGAATTTTGAACGTAATTGTTCAAAAGATGTAAATATGTTGTCTATATAAAGATCTCTGAGCATTTTAATCCCAAAACTTTTCCAGGTACTAAAAACTGGATATGTTTATGAGGGTTGAAAGAGGTGGTTCTCTTGCAGATGTGCCACAGATAAAAGATTTTCCATCTTAAAATGCTTTCTAAGTTGGTTCCATATTCTGAGTGAGTAAAGCACAATTGGGTTATTAGTATATTTGCGATAACTTGCATTTATTGGAGAGCAGAGCAGGGAGTATAAAGAAGTATTACAGGATTTTACTTCTATTGCGGACCAAGCCTGTGTATGTTCATATATTTGTGTCCAGGTTTTTATGGCTTGTATGTTTGCTGCCCAGTAATAAAACTGAAAATTTGGTAAAGCCCTGCCACCTTCTGCCTGAGGTCTTTGTAGGGTTGCTCTTCGGATATGTGGGTGTTTTGAGTTCCAAATGAATGAGGTTATTGTTTAATCTTAACTGTTTAAAAAACGATTTATTGATATATATTGGAATGTTTTGAAATAAAAAAAGAAGTTTAAGAAGGATATTCATCTTAACAACGTTAATTCTTCCAGCTCGAGTGAGATGAAGGGTTGACCATCTATACAAGTCTTGCTTAATTTTTTCCATACAGACGGCAAAATTTTGTTGATAAAGAGCTTTATGTTTACTTGTGATATTTACCCCTAGGTATTTAAACTGATCTGCTATGGTAAAAGGTAGGGTGTCCAATCTAATATTATATGCTTGTGAATTCACTGGAAAGAGTATACTTTTATTCAAATTAATTTTAAGACCAGATATCTTTTGAAATTCTGCTAGTGCTGTTAAAACTGCAGGGACATTGTTTTCTGGGTCTGATATATATAAGACCATATCATCTGCATATAGAGAAATTTTCTGTTCCAGTCCTTCTCTGACAATCCCCTTTATCTGAAAAGAATTTCGGCAGTGAACCGCCAGTGGTTCAATGGCAATTATAAACAGCAGTGGTGACAAGGGACATCCTTGTCTGGTACCACGGTCTAGCTTAAAGTAGTCTGAGGAAATGTTATTAATACAAACTGAAGCTTCTGGATTGGTATACAGTAGTTTGATCCATGTACAAATATTCGGGCCAAACCCAAATTTCTCCAATGCAGTGAAAAGGTAGTTCCATTCAATCATATCAAATGCTTTTTCTGCGTCTAATGATAGTAATGTCTCTGGGGTGTTTGATTTTGCTGGTGAATATATAACATTAAACAAGCGTCTGAGATTGGAAGATAGGTGTTGGCCTTTAATAAATCCAGTTTGATCCTGTGATATTACCGAGGGCAGCACTTTCTCCATCCTTCTAGCTAGAATCATTATTCAGGAGTGAAATTGGTCTGTATGATGCACATTGTAACAAGTCCTTATTTTGTTTAGGAAAAACGGTGATTAATGCTTGACGAAATGTTTGAGGTAGTGTTTCATTGTCTCTAGCTTCTGTAAATGTTGCCAATAAGAGTGGAGCTAGCTGAGTGGAGAATTTCTTATAAAATTCTACGGGGTAACCATCAGGGCCTGCTGATTTCCCGCTTTGAAGTGACTTTATAGCATCTAGTAATTCTGTTAGCGTCAGAGGTTTATCCAGTTCCTCAGCACTTAAAGCATCTATTTGTGGTGTCTGTAATGTATCCAGAAATGCGTTAGATTGTGTTTTGTCCTCTTTGAGCTCCTTAGAATATAAGGATTTATAATAATCTCTAAATGCATGCATTATATTTTTATGGTCAATAATTTCTTCTCCATTCGTGTTGGTGATTACTGGTATTGCATTGCGAACTTCTTGTTTGTGAATTTGTTGAGCTAAAAGCATATTAGCTTTTTCTCCGTGTTCATAGTAATGATGTCTACACTTATAAATAAGTTGTTCAGTTTCTTTAGTTGTTAAGATGTTAAGTTCTGTATGCAGGGCCTGCCTTTTCCTATGGAGAGCTTCACTTGGACGCCTGGCTTGTTCTTCATCTATTCTAGTAATTTTGCTTCTTAGCTCTGACACTTTCTTGGTTTCTAATTTATTTCTGTGAGAAAGATATGAAATAATCTGCCCTCTTAAGAAGGACTTTAGAGTTTCCCAGAGTGTTCCTGCAGAAACCTCTGTGGGAGTGTTTGTCTCTAGGAAGAAGCTGATTTGTTTGGATATAAATTCTGTGCAGTTCTCGTCTGCCAATAGAAGAGGGTTAAGACGCCATCTGCGAGGTGAATGTGAGGGGCTTAATGATTTTAGCGCCAAGACTAGAGGGGCATGGTCGGAGATAACAATTGTGTCGTATTTGCATGATTTAATCGTAGGCAGGAAATTATTATCTATAAAAAAATTATGGATTTTTTTTTTTATTTTTCTTTGGTTTCTAATTACTGGTATATTGATTGGACTTCTTAGCACTGAGTTCCTTTTTTAAAATAAATCTGTTCTGCCTTTTTTGCCTTTCCTGGCAATTTTTGTTTTCCTATGTTTATTTTAAATAAATTATTTATTTTTAAAGACTCTTCATTGGCTTTTGTCATTTCAAACTGGAGAATTATAGATGACACCCTTAAAGGAAATGTTTATCTTAACGCATGAGCCCCATTTGGGCCTGTGCAGGCCCTGAAGCTTTGCTTTTTGAGTTTTGTCATAAAGTGATTTTGTTATTCATTTTTTTAATAAGTTTTACCATTGTTTTATATGAATGTTTTGTTCCCATAGGATTTTTTAGCACAAGGAATCCACAGTTGATATTAGTTTTTGAATTCATTAAGTGCTGAAAATTTTACGCAGCTATCAACACCATTTTGTTTTCCCTAGTGCATGGCCAGTTTGATGTCATTTATTTGACAGGTTAAAAGGTCATCTCTGACATCTTTTACCTATCCTAGCTTTGCAAATAGAATGTACATTTTGCCGTTTAAAGGTTTCCCTGTTTACAGATCTTTTGGGTCCGAAATTCTAACCATAATTTTCAGTTAACGTTTTGGCTATGATGATAGTATCTTTTTCTTTGTGGTCACAATGTTTTGGGGGGTTTTTTGACCATTTTTAATCTGCTAGTATAACACCTGTCTTAAACTGCTAGCTCTTCAACTCTACTAGAAATGGTTGGGGCTAAGCTGCCTGGGTTGAGGCCTAATTCTGAAGCAGATCAGTGATGTCCTAGTCAGGTTTGCATGTATTTTGAAATTGTTGTTTTTACCATTTTATGGCATTACCATCACTACAGCTGCATAAAATGGCTGAAGAATAATACAAAAAGCTATAAAAGCAACAGAGAGCAGCACTTTCACTATTTGGTGTCTAAACAATAATTCCTTAAGGTATAGTGTAGACAGTATTAGGACTATGAAAAAAGGCTACAAACAAAGAATATTTTTAACTTGTTTCAAAGTTTTACATTAATATTTGTACTATAATACTTACCTTGGCCCCATCTCTTCCTGGTGCACCAGGGAGGCCCTAAAATGGACAAAAGGTATAAACAGTACTTCAGACTAGTTCAGTTTATTAAGTTATGCCTATCTTTATGTATGACAGTCTATACTACAAAGAACAAGAAACAGTTTACAATATAATTAGAAAAGAAGAAACTTAAAAAATACATATGAGAAAACTGTTTCCCTAATTAATCCTTGAAATACAACTTAACCTGCACTAAACACACATTTTCTCTTTGTACTTACAGTATATTAGACCTTTTATTAAAGATACTTTTACTTGACTAGATATAACACAGTATATTTTATTCTTAAAAGATAAAACAATGGCATTATGGTTGATAGATAGATAGATAGATAGATAGATAGATAGATAGATAGATAGATAGATAGATAGATAGATAGATAGATAGATACTATATGTGACGGGTGTCTGGTCACATTTATAGGTAAACTAACCTAAACACAGTTAAAATATCTGACTATGCCACCAGTTTTATTAAGAGAGTTGCTGCTGTTTGATAACAGGCTTGTAGGAGTGAGTGCAGTATAATCAGATCTGCCCAGCTGTGATACAAATTTATATTTACAGACAATAATATTTGGATAAAGCAGGTCCATCTTGTTTTCTCCATAGATGAAACATGGTGACAAAAAGTTTATTCCTTCCAACATCTAGTTGAAGTCAGCAGCATTCTAGGTTCAGAATGATTCATCACTAGAGCGTTGGTAACAGAGTGACTCATTTCTGTTGTTGAGTTATTAAACATTAATCAGGTTGATGCAACTTATCTCCCAAGACTTTAACATGGACAAATTCAGTCAGTATTTCAATGTTTGGATAACACATTTTAGTTTCATTTGTAATGTGCTTACTTTTTTTACCATTGCTCATTCACAAGGATGTCCATTCCCCCTCCTGCCTTTTTCCACTACATCTAATCATACAGTATCAGATGAAACCTGTTCAGCACTAAAATAGCTTCTGGAATGAAAAGTATAAGCTGGTTCTCTGCAGAAGTGCCAACAAAATGTGCCAAATGTCACAATATCTGAACATGCCACGACTCACAATGAGATATGACAATTTGATCGAACATTCCTTGTTATATGGACGTAGGCCAGATCTGAATACTTTCCACCTTACTTTTATATTTGTTCTTGATCTTTGCCCTTTCCAAATTTGAATGAGATGCTCTTGTAGCCTAGAGATTGCAGTGCTACCAATTGAGTATGGAAATATTTAATCTACCTCACTTTACACTCCTCGTAGTCTCTTACATTCTCATGTTATACATGTAAGGTAGACTTCACATCCTCTTCACGCTCCCTATAACATCTCTCAGGTTCACAGCTTGTCTTAAAGGCAGTTGAGACAAGCAGACACTTGAGTTTGCAATTACAGCAGCATACCATAATTTTAACAATCCACTTATAAATTTATTATGACAAACCAGAGGCCTGATCACATCTAATCTTAACGTTAATAATTGGAAAAATAAATAAATAAAAAAGAGAGAGAAAATGAGAGAGAGAGAGAGAGACAGACCACTGAGCCTATGTAAAAGGTTGCCTGGGAATTGCTTAGATGCCTAACCACTGGAACCCTGCAAACAAATCATAAGTGCTGATGTTTCAGATGGCCATTCTTAATTAGGCCGATATATGCTAGCCAAGCCATATGCTTTGGCACGACAGAGCAGAATCAATTGGACAGAAATTTTCCAAAATGGCAGAATCAATTTCTTGTGACACAATCCTTTCAGCATATCCATTAATGTTAAGGAATAAAGACAAATTTGAATAAGAAAAGAAAATATTGGTAACCTCTACCCATGAAAGAATATGATTAAGAATCAGTCTTTTATTATTATTTTAGCTTAAAATAATGTACAACAGTTGCCCAGCTTTTCTGGATCATACTAAAAATTTCAGACTCCGAGTTTTTTTATTTTCTGCAGAAGTCCACAAGAAAGATGAAGACATACTCTCTCACAAGTACAAAGATCTTCTTTTCATTAAATTCTTGTCAAAAATGATTGTACGTTGTGTGTTTTCCATACATATTAAAATGAATCATCCATGATTCCACAAGAGTAAAAAAATATCTGAAAATTGCCAAAGTTGATGGTTTGGATTGTTACATAAAAACACATGGTTTAAATTTGACCGTACCTCATAATGCTATATGCATTAATGTGATACAAGCCCATTCCATTAACAGATGTTTGATACAATATAATAATCGTGACACAAATTACATCAGGAATTTTGATCAATTTGAAACACAAAAGAGAGGTTTTCCAGATGAAATTGACCTAGCAGTATTGCCAGAATGGTGCAACCTCAAAGCCCCAAGGACCTGGGTTTGATCACTGCCTCAGTGTTTCTATGTTCTCCTTCAAACACGTTCACCTTAGGTTAACTGGCCACCCTAAGTAAGTCGAAAATGACTGATACATATGTGTGACAGTGCTTTGTGCATATTGCAGCTAGGATAACTTCTGGTTCTAGGAAACCCTGAAATAAAAAAGTGGGATCAGGACATTAAATTGATGGATGGATATATGGATGGATGGAGGGAATCCAGCACAGTGATGATTACAATGCTACTACAGAAGGCCTGATGAATTTGGAACTTATTTGACAAGTTTGTGCCCTGGTGGTCCAAACACATTTTTTACATAGAAAACTTGCACTGTTATTTCCTACATCCAAAGTAATTTGTCCTAGTATCTGAAATTGAGATGTTCAAATGTGCACTATGCGTACATCATAATTTAAATATGTACTTTAAGATTTTTCTGCTTCCTGATATAAATAAAATTAGTCAAATGATCTTTTATTGTATCTTTCGATTTAAAATTTGCATAGAATGTAGTCACAAAATAGAAGTCCCCTGGTGGTTTAATAAATGGCTAAAAACCTGGAGGAAGAGATGAAAATTAATTGCTGACATTTTATAACACTGAGATTATGCAGGGCCAAATTTTCAGTTCTACATTACAATCATAAATCTGTTGTACCACAGAATTTAAATCACAAAAGCCTCTGCAAAAAGAACAAAATGTTACGCTTTCACCTTGATTAATTACTGTTTTGTCTTCTGGAGAGATGAAAAAATGTTAGCGAGGCATCTTTTAAGAAGGAAAGGAAGTCAAAATCAACAAACTGTTCAAGAGGCTGTGGCAAAAACATACTTTCCAGTTTCCAATGAATAAAATGAACTTGGATTTCTTTTATTTACTAATAAAGTCATAGTAATAGAGCAATAAAATGTTTAAAGTAGGAAATTTGGCATCAAGTGTGTTTAACAATGTAGGTTCTTCTGCATGCCTTTCATTAGCACTCTTTCGCAATTAACAGAACCCGTCTACTACTCTGCACAATAAATCAGATCCAAAAATGTGCAGTACGCCCTGAATTCATAAGGCTGGTAATATGAAAGGCAGTCAACATATTAATCAAAAGCGTCTTAAAACAGTAATTTCTTTTAAATTGGGTACTTTGAGGTTTTTTGTAGGAGTATAGCCTTTGTTTTTATTGTTAATACATTGAAATTAAATAGATGAAAACAACTTAGGATAATAAACTGTTTATTAGCGCACCCTTATAAACAGTAAATAAAAAGTTTAAAATTAAAAAAAAAAAAAAATTGTTCAAATGACAAAACTGTTGTATTATGCCTAGGAACTCCCTGTAATATTTTCATCATTCATACTGTAGGTGAGAAATGTTTTATTCTAACTTTACTGGAAAAGAAGCCTATAAAGTAAACGTTTAACATAAAGGAAGCCTTATTTTTGCATTAATTTCTACTAAAGCATTGATGGTAAACACTTATATTTATGCTGGACTAACTGATCTATTAAAAACAGTACAATGTTTTCCAAATGTTTGCTTCCTGACAAATTTTGGCGATTGTGATAGGTAATTTCAAACTGAGCACAAATATATATTCAGATTGACTGTATAATGTAGGAACTTGAAGAAACATGAAAGTAAAGTTTTATTGAATTTAGTGTGTTTAACTGCTTAATGATGCTCACACATTACATTAATTCAATTGAGCTAAAAAGGTTTTGTCCCTGATTTTTCTTTGTACATTGCATCTGATGCTTCTTGTTTCAGGCGCTTACAATACTTAGCTAGTACTGATGATTCCACTTGCCCTGTCCTGGTGAATCCTTTAACCATCTTCATCACTGACTACATCAAAATTAGCAGGGCATAAGTGTGAATACAGAAAATTAATCTTTACCAACATGTTACATTTCCTGGCTTTATATGTTTAAAGCATGTCATCAACTAGCTAGACGCAGTTTAGTGGTCTGTAGCTGGAAAATTCTCAAATACATCCTGGAATGTCTGCTATGTGATTTCTTACAGGCCCACTAGTAGATCTTCAAACTGCTTGTCATTGATGATATGTCTGATTTGTGGACTAAGAAAAATGCATTCCTTAATTCTGGTATTGGTTATATATCAAATCCTCATATATCAAATTCTTCCTTCACCATGTGTTTGTCACTTTATGAAATTTTTCATCGTTCCAAATTTAACATGAAGAGGAGGAAAAATATGTTCTTTAGTTTAAAAAGTAGTTTATATGTCAATCTTTTGTGCCCTTGAACTAAATGCTTACAAAGTTTATAATGTAATGAGACTCTTTAGCATGGCTGTCCCATTCAAAAATGAAACAACGGCAAAATAATGGTTCTTTAATGGCCCTGTATGGTTCTTTATTATGTTTTGTGGTTCCCCACAGTTCCATTGCTTGACCAAAAACCATTTCATTCTGGGACAGGTTCTTTGCATATGAAGTTGTTGTGGTTTAAAATATGTAGAAAAAAAGCAAAATCTTTAATGGATGGTGGAATGCAGAACACTGACAGATTATGAAAATCTAGATTTAGCCTGTGTTACTGAACGTATGATGTGAGACCCATGGGTATTTTCACAAATCTACTACCATCTATTTATTTGTATTCAATGTATAGAGCCTGTTACAGATCCAAATAAATAAAGGTTCTTTCTAAAATTTTCACCAATATGAATATCCCTATGGCATTGCTTTGAAGACACACTCTGGGATTTTTATTTTTAAGAGTGTAGTAGCAGTGCCACTACTTTTAGATCACCACAGATGTTCCAGCTGAAGTTGTTGTAATGTGTATGAGTACAGTATAAATCCCAGAGATGGGAGACTGCAATAAAAATGGTATGTTATAGGAAATTTTAAATATGATTTTTTTTGGTGATAAGCAGGTCTAAAAGTAATGAGAGACACCCAAAAGTGTCCAAGAAGCAAAATCTTTGTTTCCAGTGTTTACTCCAAAAAACAGTATTTTACCTTTCAATTACTCTACAGATGTTATTTTTTTAATGTTGTGGTACTTTCCAAACATTCACATGAAATTCACCTCTATGATCAATTATGTTTAGGCAAAATATTGCATATTTCACCGTTCATCACTATGGGAAAATGTTGACTGTTTCAGTTTTCCAGCCCTGATTTTCCTTTACAGAAAGTGACGGCAAGATATGTCAACAACAAAATGTGTGAACGTGTAATCTGATGACGATGGGGATCACAACCTTGAAGGTGAATAACCTATCACTCTGAAACAACTTATTTTAATCGAAAACGTATTAGTGCTTTTATTTATTACGTTAGTCTTTTTTATTGATAAGTGGACATAACAAAAGAGTTTAATACAGATATTGAAATTTTCTAAGTACGGGTAGCAATTAGAGTTGTGGGCCAGCATCCTGGCCTTGGCGCAGGGCTTTCAGGATAGGCATTTTCTACTTGTGAACCCCAATTGGATTAAGTGGCTCTACACGATACTAACTCAATGTAACTGTCCATTTCACCATATATTTATATGATAAAATAATAATTTATAATAATTTATATATATATATATATATATATATATATATATATATATATATATATATATATATATATATATATATATAATACATATTATATATATAATAATTTATTGTTATATAATAATAACAAACTATGCGACTCTTCAATTCCACCCGGGAATTTTTTACCCAGGGGGGTAAACGTTAACATTATATAAAGTTATTGTCTGTTTTTACCTGCATTATTATCAATCTTTAATTTAATATTGTTTTTTGTGTCAGTAAGGTGCTGCTGGAGTATGTGAATTTCCCCTTGGGATTAATAAAGTATCTATCTATCTGATTATTATTTTGAAAAACATGTTATTATTGCTGCGGTGGGTTGGCACCCTACCTGGATTGGTTCCTGTCCTGTGCTCTGTGTTGACTGGGATTGGCTCCAGCAGACCCCCGTGACCCTGTGTTGGGTATAGCGGGTTGGATAATGGATGGATGAATATTATTATTGTTAACAACACCTATAAGTAAGGTGACAAAAAATGTTTTTTTCGTTATTATACACAATAAAGGTTAGGTCAGTTTGGGAAGCATTCACTGGTACAGCGTGTAGCCACACCCACCACACGATAAAACAGCTTGGGATCATGGTTGGCAACCCCCCAGGCAGAGACACAGTCCAGTCTCACCCTCTGGAAATGACCATCTATCTGCCACAGCTAGGTGTTATTTGGGCGTCCCCTTAGCGTGGATCAGCTGCCCAGGTCCTCAACAATGAGGATCCTTTTGAGCCAGATCACCCTCCGGGAATCGCATCACTTGTCCGTAGTGCCTTAAATGACACTGCCTCACAATGCAGGTAATGTGCTTCATTCGGGCAAAGTCAAAGCAACGGTACCCGAGGATTTTCCGAATAAACACAGTACCGAAGGAGTCCAGTCTTCATCTCAGGTCACTGGATAGTATTACTGTCTCGCAATCATATAGCAAGGTAGGAAGCACCAGGACTCTAAAGACTTGGACCTTCAACATTTTGCATAGATATCGGGAGTGCCTGTCCTGGGTATGACGTTAAACTAAATCTGGCCCTGCAAGCGGTCCTCCTTCTTGCAGGGAAATCATGGGGGTTGATGGAAGGATTGGCACTCCAGCCACCACAAAAAACTTTTTTACTCAAGATAACAGACAGGACTCCTTTCTGCTCTCTGCAGGAGTAGCTCTACTGCAGCCATCCATAGGAAGGCTGTTTGCACTATAAAGGGAATGGAACCCCATCCCCAGAAGAGTAAAAACCATCAGAGAGCCAATGGGGTCAGGCTTGTTGGGGATCAGAACTGGTGAGGTACTGAGGCATTGCCCGCTGCACGGCAGCACTCGGGTCCCAGTTTGAGGCGGCCCATCCGGGTAGGCGCGTGGAACAACTTGTCTCTCCGGCATGAAAATACACAATAAAAACAAGACTAAAACCAAAGTTTACAACAATAAATAATAAAAACACATATTTAAATGTTAATCAAAATAAAATGAAAGTTTACAGAAATGAAAATAAAAACAATTGCTGGTAGTCTATTGTTGATCCTTTTTCACTAACTAACTACGCACTATGTAGCTGTGCAGCCTAATGAGCATAACGGTCGTCAGCTAACAAGAAAGAATATTTTTGAAAATGATCACATAGCAAAGCAATGGTTGCAAACTCTGAAGGTGCTGCCTGCGAGTGCTTTGAGGATGACACTGACAGTAACATGAGAAAGCACATAATCCATATATGCAGTCAGGCTCAATTAAAGGGAAAGAACTACACCATTTCAATCAAACATTTAACTCTTTGAGGGCTGAATTTTTTTTCCACACAATGCACTGGTTTTCATACATAAAATCAACATAAAACGTCTGTTCCTACGAGCTGTGGCTGCTGTTGGCGCCTGTTCGGCATCTCTGGCAGCAGAGGGTGCACAGGGGTAGCTCGATGGTCAGCAGGAATGCATGGCGGGCCGGCTACCTGTGTCTTCACACAGCAGGTGGGCAACGGTGGCAGTCGTAGTGTGACGCAATATGGTTTATAACTCGTCATCATAAGTGGTGGTTCTCCTAGGCGAACGCTCCTGTAGGTATATCAGCTACACGAACGTGTTCAGCACCACAATCAGCTGGGGGCCGATAGGCTGATGCTGGTACCTCACTTTCGTTTTCGATAACCATCTCCAGATCACTTGCATCAAACTCAGAGTCCAAAAAGTCAGAGCCTGATTCAGCGATAATACGTAAAACGTCCATGGAGTATTTTGCGTTGCACATTTACTTTAGTCTAGCCAGATGTCGATGCCATTTTAGAGGCTGTTTACTCTTCACTACTCATTCATATGCAGGGAATCGAGGTCAAATCAACAAAGCTACGTAACTTTCCTTCAAGCAAAGAGTCGAACTAAAATGTAAGGGCGAGTTTTGTCGCAGCTTATAGCCCACTACTATCCTCTACTCCTGAATTTTGACAAAAGTCAACATCAGCCCTGAAAGAGTTAAACTACCAACTAAGGGAAAGCAAATCAAATCAAAGCAGGAACCAGTCCCGGGCAGGGTGCCAACCCACCGCAGTGCATGTTTCTACAATCCCTGAATTATGGAAACACTGCATGTATTTTTGAATGTTCATCAAATGTCTCATTTTTTAAAACTAAAATGAAAACTAAACTCAAATTATCCTTTCAAAATAAAAACTACTTAAGGTATACATCATCAATAATAAAATCCATAAAGTAAACAAAAAATGAATCAGCAGGTGACATTTGTATATAAACAACAATTTAAAAAAATAAAAGAGAATTAACTACAACCAAATATAAATGTGAACTTTTTGAAATCAACTGGATTGTTATATGAATGGCTCCTAAACATGATCTGATCTCTATAGGGGTCATAACACTAGATAAAAATCATTTTGTGATTAAGCAGCATTTCACAAAATAGTCAGGTCAATTTCTGACTAAAAATCCAAAGCGCAGAAAAGGTTAAAAAGTCAATTGAAGTTAAAGCCTAAATTCCTCCAAGCCATAAGCCTTAATTACTGTACTATTGGCAGATGTACATACTTCTTCAGCCATAGCTTCATTGTTACATGAATTAAAGCTATAGTTCTGTTTTTAACATACATCTCCTAATGGCAACATAAATGGGTACTGGCTCCCTCAAGGAATCCTGAGGATCTCTATGTTTAACCAAAAACAAATGTGACAGACTGTTGTCTTCAGAATACTTGTATATTAAAAAAAGGAAAAGTAAGAAGTAAACCAACTAAGAACAGTGCCAGACAGTCATTTTTAAGGCCTGTGTAATAGAAGTGAAAAAATGCATGTAAATATTAAAGCATGATGATTGCAACATCAATGAAATGTAAAATACAATTGACGACATAGGTCATAGCAGTTTCTTTGCTGTACCTAGATTGAAAGCTAAACTGAAATCTCTCATCAAGATTCATTTTGTAAAATAACATTTAGGTTGTGAGATTGACATTCAAAAGCTTCATAGAAATTTACAAAGACAAATTCAAGATTTAGTGACTGTTATAAACATTTGGCTATAGATGTCAGGTCTTTAATAACAGTTTAACAACTGTTAATTTGAAAATATCAGGGGTATGCTGTTTAATACACTTATTGTAAATTTCAAAAGGACTGGATGCAGACTGAGCAAATTTGCCAGTCTGTGGCTAAATGGAGCAGCCAGAGTGAAGGACTGGGGCTACTAGGAAATTCTCATACAGACAGCTCAGGCTACATTTTAAGATATTTTCAGATGTCTGAGGCAAATTCGATCCTTTTCAAAACAATGTCCCAGACTTTCATAAAGGCCTGTTAATGCCTCACCTTGCAGACTGTAAACAAACTGCAGTTTATATAGACACTTAAACCTTTACATTCAATTGTAACTACCTAAAATAAAGCTGTTCATTAAAGGACTGGAAGTTTGAAAATCCAGTTGAGAGTAGTTGTGTACAATGGGGCAAAGAGAAAAACAAACCTACTACATTCAGAATGTGTTATCAGGCTTTAGATCAAATTATAATACAAAAACTTTTTTGGTTAAAGTAATTAATGACTTATACTGTAACATTGAAAACAAACAAAATATCTGTACTTCTTCTGTTAGAATTCAGCAGAACATTTGATATCATAGATCATAGCATTCTCACTGTCTTAGTCAATGGGTCTTTCTTGTAGTACCTTAATACTAGAGACAGATTTGATGTGGTTGCTGGAATGTAAAATAAACACTTTTGCAAAGGTATAACGAAACAAGTGTGTTTTTATTCAAGAATAAGTGACAACCAGATACCAAGGAGATTGGTTTAACCGGCGTTTGTGTGTCTGCTTATATCTCTTCAGCGATATCTTTTACAGGTAGCAAAAATTTCCATGAGTATTACAAACTGTTTTTATTATAGTAATAATAGTAATAATAGCAGCTCACTACTCAAAATGGGGAAGTCTGGGCTCGAACCCGTAACCTTTCACTTATGAGGCAGGAGCTGTTACTTTTGCACCAGGGAAGCAGACATGTTGACTTTCTATCAATTGATATTTCAGCTTGGGTTTTTACTCATTGACAGCAACATGTAAATTGAATGATTTCTTTTTCTTCAGTTGTATTCTCGTATAAAAGCGCACTTGTTTTGTTACACCTTTTGTGAAAGTATATGATATTTGGACTTAAGTCTTCACACTTTATACACTTCATGTCAACATTTTGTCGTAAATACAATAACATGAAAAAAGTTTCTGTTTTAGTTATGTGTTCAACATTTCTTGCTTCACATTTTCTGTTATCCTACATTTACCCAGATCATTGTCGACATGGAACACACATGAAATGTATGCATTATTCCAAATAATAATATATTATTTTGTCCTATACAATTCAAGGCACCTTACACACAGATAAACAGACTTGAGCTAGGAGAACTTCAGCTGTATCAGTGCAGGACGAGATAGCAGGTTACTTGCTGCTTGTGCTGATTGACACATTTGCAAAACAAAGACGCTGATGAAGAGGTGCGGGGGAATGTAAGGTGGCCCAGCATTATGACTTTTTGCATAGACTTCAGGGATTCTAGTGTTATGCTGGTTTCAGTCTTGTATAACAGGAAGGAAATTCATTGTAAGTTGTGATGACTCTATATCAGAGATCTATGATAGTTTATGGTATGCAACATGGATCAATTCCATGCCTTCTGTTTATTCTCAGTGTACATGCTCCTCTTAAACCATATTACTTGGAAACACAAGTTGAGCAACCACAGCTATGCAGATGACATACAGCTTTGCATAACTATAGCAGAGCAGGACCCTGTGGCTGGTCTCGTGTTGTAGTAGCATTACAGAATAGATACATATTAACTTACATAAACTAAACAAGAAAAAAATGGAATTTTAGATATTGGTAGCAGTAACATATTGAAATTTTAGTTATTGGCAGCAATAAAAAGTTAAGGTTAAGTCTTACAAATCATGTCATATGTAAACAATCAAGACATTATGAACTTGGACCTAAACTTCAAAACACATCTTAACCATATTATTAAGACTGTGATTCATCATTAAATAAATATTGCAAGAGCTAGATCTATGAAAAACGCGTGTGCAATGATTCCACTGCCTTTCAGTAGCTTGATCTAATAACCGGGGATCTGTTTGCTAAGAAGAGCGGCTACCTGACATTTTAGAGGGGAAATAACGAATACGAAATATACAAGTTTAAAGTAACTAAATATGAAACAGTAAACTAATGTATAATTGAAGTCAAACAGAATGTTTCTCTGTTTGTTTAAGGATAGGAGACATGTACAGTTTTGTAAGGGTATGATGGATTTAATTGTCACATTTGTTCATTATTAACACATTTACATTTGCTGTCACCTTAAAGAAAAAGTTTGAGGAAAAAGTACCCTTTATTGGAGGTGTATTATATTATCTTATTGCATCTGTTGGCAGGCCAGTCTACTGGTCACCTGTTAAACTTTATCAATGGGAAGTGTAATATTTGGACTGATCACTAACCCTTTCTTTTCATTGTTTTCTTTTTCCATTTTTCCTCAGTTGAAAAGCAAGATACAACTACTGACTACGAGACTGCATCATATTTTCTAGCTTTGTGCATTGTGACAATAATGATTAACTTCACTATATTTTTGTATTGTAGAATGTTCAGGTGCCAGGGTGTTTTTTGGCCCTTGAACCCTTAGAGGTTTTTGTTTTCTTCTCCTCCCTGGCCATCTAACCATAGCATTAGACTCTGACTTTTACCATCATAATTATTAGGAACATAACTGTATTTATCAGTAATTTAAGTCATGTTTAATTCCATTAGGGACTCTTTAAATTATTTGCATTTATTTGTATTGTTTATTTATATACTTTGTAGCTGTAATTCATTTTTACTTCTTGTAAAGCGTTTTAAGCTACAATTTTTGTATGAAAATATATGTATAAATAAATGATTGTTTATGTCCACTTGATTTAGTGCTGGGATGAATTTTTCAGAGTAATTTATTTTTATTTACAAATGTCAGGGAAATATCAAAAATGGGAAAAGTATGTTATTGTTTATAATGTGAATTCTATGATAATAAAGATTTATTACAGAATAAATTATACATGATACATGAAGCACAAGCTCCTTGAAGCTTCCAAATTGGACAATTGTCTACGGTAAAAGGGTGAAAAAGACACAAGAAGTGCTGTATGCTGTAATGTCTTAAACAAGGAATTGAGATATTTGTGTCAAATAATATTAAGAAACAGGTACTAGTTATGGTACTGACCACTGGTCCTCTCCTTCCCTGTTTGATGTGGGAAATATCTGGCGAAGGTCCCATAGGTCCCATCATTCCTCTTGGTCCTGGTGGCCCTGGTGGTCCTAAAGGCCCAGGTGATCCTTTAAGACCTGTAGGTCCTTCATGAAAAGAAAACAGTATGTAGTAGTATGATTGTATACTAGATGAAAAATTAAAATGCTAGTATCCCTAGGAAAAAAAATATTAAATCTGTTAATCTTGAGGAAACATTTGGAATGGTTATTCAGTAACAGTCTTGGTAGCATTTAATAATGGGAACGCATTGACTATGGTTCTGTTCTCCTATATTAACTCACATTGTATTTTCAAAGTGTCCTATCCTATTGACACAAAACGAAAAAATGTTAATGTGGATTAAGTATTTGAAGTCATTTTGGTATAATTCATGTAGTTTTATAAAATGAAGCACAGGGCTTGCTATACTATAAATCTTTGGGATCCATTTGTTTTAGTGGATTACAATATGAAGTCTTTTTATAAGGACTAGACTCTACTTACTATCTTTTATTTACAATATTGTTCATGACTACTTTAAATGCCTCTTTTTTATTCTTATCTCTGCTCCTATGTAAAATTAACATTACTCAAAGTGAAAATTAAGTATTTCTAAAATACCAGAGAAATACCAGAGAAAAATTACATTTTCCAAGGTACACGGTACTAGTCTAGGACAAGAACATTTTTCAAATTAAATTTCTATTACTAATGAAACCATGGTATTGAACTAATTGAGATTAGAACTAGAATACAATTCATTTATATTTAAAACAATAAGTGTGAATATTAAAAACCAGACATCTAGGTAAAAATGACTAAAGAAAATGCATCATGGCTTAATTCATACAGTGTCATATATCTTACCTGGTGGTCCAGGCGGTCCGATTTGCCCCGGAGGTCCAGGTAAGTAAGGATGTAATGACTGGATTTTCTCACTTAGCATTTGCTTATTTAGTTCTGCACTATTCGGCAGTAAGGCGATCTAAAAGGAAAGAAAACTTTGATCATTTCAAAATAGCAGAGTAGTAGGTACAAAGACACACAAGGTCTTCATATAACAGTTACAGAATAACCTAAAATACTATAAAAGAAAAAATAGTAAAGTGAAAATGTGTTTCAATAGGATAAACTTTCAAAATCACAAAGTAAAAGTGTGTAACTTCTTTGGACACTGACATTGAACATGGGCATTGGCAACATGTAGATTAAAAGTAATATTTTGTCAATTTATAGAGGAAACAAAATCTGGATGTATCCAACATAGTGCATTTTTTAATAAAGCAGCATACACGGACAACCTGAACCTGACTTAAGGCCAGCCAACCTTATCCTCTGGGAGTAATAAAGTCATATAAACATTGTAAAATAATTTCACCCCTTTAAAGCTTAAAATGAACAAATAAAATGAAAAGGTCTCAAGTAGCCAATAAAGCAGAGTAAGGTGGATGAGTGTTTTATTGGGTCTCATGTTCCAGGAGGCAGGGATTTGCTTTTAGATAAGATTCTGGAAATCACTGCATCTGGTAAATTTATGCTGTGCAAAATAAAAGCAAATGTAAAAGGGAAAGAAATATGTGTTACGCTCGCACACATACAGAGGCGCACATATACACGAATACACTGTCTTGTTTATAAAAAAAAGCTCAGATGTTCTGTTAAAGCACTTCTTCTCAGATAATTATTTAGATAAAGCCTTCTCATTACTGTCATTTAGAGTTAAACATATTAATGTTGACCTCAAGTGATTGGGCAAAAGCAAAATGTGGAAGCCATTCCCATTGCCAATGCTCAACAGTCTCGTAAAACATCCGTAGAACTGCACTCAAACATTTCAAAAGTTTTAAGGGAATTTCCAATAGTTATAAAAATGCTGACAAGTACAAAGTATTTCCATTACCTGAAATGTCATACTGCATTTATATATAGTACAAGTATTTGTGTTTATTACATATATTGAATTTTGATATTAATCCATATGCTACAACAGAATCCCTGTTTCAGTGATTAATTAACTTTGTAACTAATTGGTTGACAACTTGTTAGAAATTTAACATGGAGTATGCAAAAAAAATGCAGAATGATGTTTTGGGCACTAATTATGTTTTTGAGCTGTTAATAGAAGAAAATTCAGTCCAACTACCATTCATAATTTCTATATCCTTTGCACTTTAATGCATATTCAGCTTACACTCATGGTATTCTTATATTGTGCAAAAGATCAGCTCAGAGCATTTAAAACAATTTTCAAATCTAAAATAATTACAGACGAATACAGAAGCAAGCATCATTTCTGTACATATGTACACATACAATATATTTTCAAAAATGCATTAATTAACTCATGGAAAACAAAATAATACTTTCTATGTACTGCTCCCAACATGGAATTAATCTAGACTGGCCTAATAAACAGAAACAAATCTTAGCAAAATCACTGTAAATCAGAAAGCAGAATACAAAATTTAAAACAGAGACAATCAGCTGTCTTAAAGTTAAAAGACATTTACAGATATCCCTTTCATAAACATTCAGAAATAATTGGACTTGACTAAACATCCATGATAAATTATTGCTTAAATGTTTCATGATCAAAATAATCACATTATCTCAACTAAATGGTTTCATTTAACTATGACTTCACTATTTTAAGTTAAAATGTCTTACTTTTAATCACTTAACATGTCAAAAATGATATGCAAATAAAACCTTTTAGAGTTGAGTATCTTCACTTCGTGTATGATAAGAAAGTAAACTCCTTCAAGCCTTATAAACTACAAGAACATTAAACAACTTCATCAGACAGGTTACAACGCTCTTAAGTAGTTTGTCTTCAACAACAGTGCTCATCAGACCAACACAGCTCGATCACACCATGCAGTCAGGTGATTTAAGGGATAATGAAATGCTCGATTAAAAAAATCACCTCTCGTTTAGGGGAAGGTCATCCTATTCTACTTTGCTGGTACTGGAAAATAAAATAATACAGAAACAACTAACTTAATAAATACTCACATGCTGAAATGTTAGGTCAGAGTAAATATTTGTATATCTGAATGTTGTTTTTAGCCTAGTGTGTGTATTTCTTTAATAAACATGACCTTTCAGTTGAAATAAGTGTACTCAACAGTAATACGTTAAGGTATGCTGTGAACTGCATCTTTGCCATATATGTTAATGGGTGCCATCTTATATACTGTAAAGCACCAGTCAAACAATGACCATCATGAGAACTTAGTCTCTGTTACAGTGGGGAAGATGTTGCTCATCTGATTTTTTTTGTCTGGTTTAAAAAGAAATTATGTTTTGTTTAATGTGATGAGCTTTGTAAAGTTAGAACATTTTATGATGTTTTAACATGTCTAGTAAGAAAGATGAATAATTTAAATAGAAAAGAGCAAAAACAACAACATTTATTTATATAGCACATTTTCATACAAAAGATGTATCTCAAAGTGCTTTACAGGATGAAGAAAGAGAAAAAAGACAAAATATAAAAATAAAATTAGGCAATTAATATAAAATAAAAGTAAGGTCCAATGGCCAGGGAGGACAGAAAAGACATTTTGTGTTAAGAAGAAAGACAGCAAAGTGAAACGGTAGTATCTGAGGGCAGAAAAATGAAAAAAAAAAACATTGTTTTTTGAGGAAAAAGAAAATAAGAAAAAACTTGGCTGGTGTTTACCTGTGAAAGTTCAGAAGGTGCAGTCTAGAGAGACTCAAGTGAGTGGTACACCCAAAAATTCAGGAGTGAGAAGCAAATGAAGGGCTGGTTGAGTAGGACATAGGAAGGCTTGAGTCTGTGTAACAAACACTCTGGGGTCTTCTGGAGTGTGTTAAATAAGAACTTTGATCAAAGGTTATGAAGATTTGGTTAAGTGAATAAGGGGCTTAGACTTGTATCTTGACTGTCTTCCTTCATTTCCAAAGTACTTTTCGCTTTGCCCTTATACTAAAACACTGATAAAGGGAGATTTACTGGCTTTCACACTGACCCGTCTCTGCCTTCTTCCTTAACCAATAAGTTTTGGCTTTAAAGAATTTAACTGTTATGACGTCTGTTTTGGTATTTGATTATGGTTTTGTCTAGCCTGTGGTTTAATTGCTCACAGTAAATGAGCAGCCATCATAAAAAAAATCCATTTAGATGGTGGCACCCATCTTTTTAATTTTGTGTTAAGGGATTTTATTACAGTGAATAAAATACATCTCTGTAAGCCACAGAGTACTGCATGGAATTCAGATCAGATCAGACGCTGCATGCATATATCCCTATGCATATATAGAGCTGAGAAGGAAATTTATTTAATATGAAGTAATCATTTAAATATCCCATAGATTAACAATCATTCAGCATATTAAATTAATTTTAATATGCCTTCATTCATCAACCATAATATTGTGGTACTAAATGTCATGAATGCAGTGGGCTGGCGCCCTGTCTGGGGTTTGTTTCCTGCCTTGCGCCCTGTGTTGGCTGGGATTGGATCCAGCAGACCCCCGTGACCCTGTAGTTAGGATATAGCGGGTTGGATAATGGATGGATGGATAGATGGATAAATGTCATATAACGGAATTACAGATATGGCAAAAAGGGAGTGTGGTGCCACCTAAAATTCCCCAAATTAGGTTAGGGCCATCACTAGCCTGTCTAGATATACCCTTAACCAGGAAGCCTGACCCCAAACTCCACAGGTAGGCTTTGGCCAGCACAGACTCAAAATGGGGCCCTTGCTTTTAAAGTTCAAACAAGATAGATAGATAGATAGATAGATAGACAGACAGACAGACAGACAGACAGACAGACAGACAGATAGATAGATAGATAGATAGATAGATAGATAGATAGATAGATAGATAGATCATTTGTCCCCAGGGAGAAACTTAAATGTCCCAAACTATATCAAAATGCCCATCTAGGGAGATAAACCCTAAAACCTCTGGAAAGAGAAGTCCCAACACAAATCTTTACAAAGTGAGAATTTATTGAAAAAAAAACAGCAAAAAGGAAAAAATGCCTAAAAAGCAACCCAGGGTAAACAAATACAAGACAGAAAGCAAAATTCAAAGACAAAAGTCTGAACCAACAAACCAAAGAAAAACAATACCCATAAAACCTCCAACAAATGTATTAAACCACTGCTGAGATCCTCTCTCTCACCTCACTTTGAAGCTGAAGTTGGTCCCAGCAGTAGTGACATTAGGGTGGCCCTGACTCTTGGGGTCCCCATCACAAACTTAAGGAATTGAGGAACATTTAAAGATACAGTACATAAATACTAAACAATAAAGTATGAAAACAAAAAAATGCATAAAAACAAAGATTACCTCAAATCTATATATATATATATAAAATGCCATGCTCAGGTCTGTCTGTCATATAATTACTTGCAAAGTACTGAGGCTAGAACATTGAGCTTGGTCTTAATTGAAAGGTTATGACCTGATCTGACCTGAAAATTGAAAAAAAAAATTAGCTAGCAGGGACCTCGACAAAGTGACCTTTTGTTGAGTGTTTACCATGACAAAGTGAGAGCAAAAAAACAAAAATAAGTGACATGGTGGAAAGGAAAATAAAAAAAGCTACATCTTTTGAGCATCAAGCAAATCACAGATGTCAATTATGTGATGATGAACCCCATAATAGGAAGAAGAAGAGCAGTGACATCTGCCAAGTCCCAAGTGCAAGATACAAAATGCAATAAGACAAAGACGGAGAAGAACATGCTGACAAACAAGAAGAAGATTGTCAAACACATGCTCAGAGTTCATAATGAAGTGTAAGCCTTTGTGTTTATTGCCCATTAAACATTGCGCTTAATTAAAAGGCTCTTCACTTTGGCTTCTAAAAACAACATGCGTATATAAACATCACATAAACAACACTAGACCTTATTAATCATGCAGAAACAATGGAAAAGTGACTTGTGCTCATGGCAAAGTGATTGCAAAATAAAGTGCTAACCACTATAGTGGCAGGAAGAGGAAGAAGAGCAACAACATCTGCTGAGCATCAAGAAAATCGCAACAAGGCATTTAAGTAATGAAGAACACAAAACAATAAGAAGACAAGGCACTGAAGCACACAGCCAGGCAAAAAGTAATTCTTAATATGCACAGGCAAACACAATGACTCAGAAATGAAATGCATAACAACAAATGAGAAGATCGTCAAATACTCAAAACTTCTGACCATATGCAACCAGTGATTTACAGCTTTACCAAAGTGATCACTGTGAAGTGGTGAAAACAATGGAATGTGTTGCCAGAATGGAAAGTTTTAGTTTACGCTATATGGACCACTTTTATTTCAGTACCGTAAGTCTGCATGTTCCAGTAGTTTAACAATAAAAAGGAAAATAAACACAAGCCAGGCTATAATAATAATATATTTTATTTATGAAATGCCTTTGACATGCTCAAATCGCTCATATAATGCAATACTCATCACTCCATCCCACTTCTTAACTCATCCACTATCTAGCCTATGTGCTAGTAGAGCTTTAAGATTCCTGGACTGAAAGGAGATTAAATCCTGAAAAATATTGTTATACTCAAAGGTAGAGACTTTGATTATTTTCCATGTACCATAATTTTTAAAACCCCGTGACCCTGTGTTCGGATTCAGCGGGTTGGTAAATGGATGGATGGACAATATTTAAAAACAAAATGCTGTTAATACAGTATCTATATTCAATAACGTGGCCAACAAGAAAAGCAGTCCATCTTTATGAGATAACCTCATAATAGACATTATTACATTAACCAGCACACACATACAGCAGTCTAATAGAATAAATAAAACATATTATGTCAGATAATCAAAATTGTAGCTGTATTCACAGAACATTTAAAAATAATATTCCCCTCATGTATTACATTGCAATAGTCCTGGCTACCGAGTATTAATTTCACACATCCGTAAGTCATGTCAAAGCCCTCTCTGTTCAGGCAATGTTGTACATAAAAAAAAACATTAATGTTCAGAAACATCAAGCTGTGACATTATCTCAGGCACAATGAGAAAAATGACCAAACCTTTGCATTTAAAAATATAATGTTTAGTTACAGCAAACCAATGGAAGTTCTAACAATACACATAAAAACATAATGAAAGGATGAAACAAGAGGTGCAGAACTAGCACAATACCATACTCCAGTTAGGGTAATATAAAGAAAAGTAAGACTCATGTTCCATGTTGACATGCTCAGATTCTCACCAACTCCCCCTCTAATACAGAGTGATTCTAATGCCCCCCCCCCCCCCCCCCCCCCCGAGTTATAATATGTTACTGCCTTAATAATGAAGCAATAGAAACGAAATATCACAGTGCAAACCTTGATAGATGTGTAGACAATCCAATCACATTCAGTGTTGGAAATAGTCATCTCCTTCTTGCAAACACAGATTAACACGGCACTCCATATTGGCCAAAGTATCCAATAGCATTGTAGGGGAGATGGCAGCAATTTCCTGTTCAGTTTTTCACTGTAATTGTTCCAGTGTACGAGGCGTGTTCTTGTACACTTTTCATTTTAGCGCTCTCCAAAGCAAGAAATCCAGAGCTCACAGGTTCGGGGAACGAGGTGGCCATAGCCTCTTTGAAATGACCCGAATGCCAAAAAAAGGATTCAATTTGTGCTATGGTGCGAGCTGATGTGTGACAGGTTTCCCTTGCTGGAAATAACCTTCACTGATCTCATGGCCATCCAGTTCATTCATAAATAAGTCAAAAATGTTCAGGTACACGTTAGTATTGACGTTGGTGACGAAATAAATGGCCTATTACACATCATATCTCAGGGCCCTGCCCATTAGAATCGCCGTGTAGTTCCTGTGATATCAGAGTGACATTAGCTCCATCACAAGCTCCCAAATATGAAACCAACCTGATTTATGATGATGGGCTCTAATCTGCATTCAGTGTTTATTAACCTCATTGGTAAAACACCAACTTGAAATTTTATGGTAAAAAATATATGGGGAACCCTGAAGGCCTTCTTAACAAGACAGATTATCTCATATCTTTCCCACAGAAATAAATTGGAAACCAAGAAGGTATCAGAGCTAACCAGCGAAAATACTAGAATAGATCAAGAACATGCCAGGTGTCCAAGTTAGGCTCTTCATAGGAAAAGGCAGGCTCTGCATTCAGAGCTCAACCTCTTAACAACTAAAAAAACTGAACAACTCATTTTTAAATCAAGACATCATTACTATGAACATGGAGAGAAAGCTAATAAGCTCTTAGCTCAACAAATCCACAAGCAAGAAGTTCGCAATGCAATCCCAGCAATCATCAACACAAACGGAGACAAAATCATTGACCATAAAACTATAATGCACACATTTAGAGACTACTATAAATCCTTATATTCTACTGAGTTTAAAGAAGACAACACACAATCTAATGTATTTCTGGATGCATTACAGATACTACAAATATATACTCTTAGTGCAGAGGAATTGGATAAACCTTTGGCACTATCAGAATTACTAAATGCTATAAAGTCACTTAAGAGTGGGAAAGTACCAGGCCCTGATGGCTACCTTGTTGAATTTTATAAGAAATTGTCCACTCAGCTAGCTCTTCTTTTATTATCAACATTCACAGAAGCTAGAGACAATCAAATTCTACCTCAGACTTTTCGCCAAGCATTAATCACCATCTTTCCTAAGCAAAATAAGGACTTATTACAATGTGCATCATACAGACCAATTTCACTTCTGAATAATGATATTAAGATACTCTCCAAAGTCCTAGCTAGAAGGATGGAGAAAGTGTTCACAAGATCAAACTGGATTTATTAAAGGCAAACACTTAGCTTCCAATCTTCGACACCTGTTTAATGTAATATATTCACCCGTAAAGTCAAACATCCCAGAGATATTATTAATGTTGGATGCAGAAAAAGCATTTGATATGATTGAATGGAACTACCTTTTCACTACATTAGAGAAATTTGGGTTTGGCCCAAACATTTGTGCATGGATCAAACTACTGTATACCAATCCAGAAGCTTCAGTTTGTACTAACAACATTAATTCAGACAACTTTAAACTAGAATGTGGTACCAGACAAGGATGCCCCTTGTCACCACTAAATTTTGCAATCACCATTGAGCCACTGGCAGTTCACTGTCGAAATGATTAAGAGATAAAAGGGATTATCAGAGAACGACTTGAACAGAAAATTTCTCTATATGCAGACAATATGGTTTTGTATATATCAGACCCACAAAACACTGTGGACATGGACACAAATAGATGAACACACACAGGCTTGGTCTGCAATAGAAATAAAATACTGCAGTACGTCTTTATATTCCCTGCTTTGTGCCCCTATAAATATAAGTTATCGCCAATATACTAACAACTCAATTGTGCTTCACTCAGAATATGGAACCAATGTAGGAAGCATTTTAAGATAGAGCAGCTTTTATCTGTGGCACCTCTGCACGAGAACCACCTTTTTCAACCCTCGCAAACATATGCAGTTTTTAATATCTGGAAAACATTTGGGATTAAATTGCTTAGAGATCTGTACATAGACAACGTTTTTGCATCCTACGAATAATTACATTCCAAATTTAACTTTCCAGCAACACATTTCTTTCACTATCTTCAAATTAGATACTTTGTTAAACAGAACCTGCCCAGTTTTCCTCATCTCCCACCTTCCTCTATGCTGGAAAAAATATTGCTCAGTTTCGAGGACTCTACAGCATTTCTGCAATATATAAAACCATTTTACAGTCCCTCCCTTTCAAAGATCTAAGAGGACAGTGGGAAAAGGATCTCTCAATCAACATATCGGAAAAGGAGTGGAAGGTAGCAATGCAGAGAATTCACTATGCATATTCCATATGCTCAAAGCATACAATTATTTAACTCAAAATTATATATTGAGCACATCTGTCTCCTTTAAAATTGTCCAAAATGTTTCCAGAGCAAGATCCAACTTGCGAACGTTGCAATCTAGTTCCAGCCTCACTGGTTCACATGTTTTGGGCCTGCACCGAATTAACATCATTCTGGACCAAAATCTTTAAGTGCCTATCAGACAGCCTTGGTGTCACAATCCCTCCTGACCCATTAACAGCTGTGTTTGGTGTACTTCCAGATGGGCTTAAAATGGAGAAGGACAAACAAACTGTAATTATCTTTACTACACTGTTGGCACGCAGACTTATCTTGCTCAACTGGAAGAATCCTAACTTTCCTATTTTAAGTCAATGGGTAACTAATGTTATATATTATTTGAAATGGGAAAAAATCAAATACTCACTTAAAGGATCTGTGCAGAACTTTTTCAAAACCTGGCAGGATCTAATCAATAACATTTTAGATTTAGCTCTTAAAGCACTGCGGAAGCAAATTCTCTTCCTATTTCTTTTTCTTCTCCATTTATCTTTATTCACTTATTAATTCATCTATGTACTTATTTTTACTAGCTCTAAGTGTTACTCTGTTGGCCATGCTCTCTTTCTCAGGGGTGGGGGTTGATTTGTTTTTTTTGTAAAAATTTATCTATTTGTATGGAATGATTACAATAAAATCCATCCATCCATCCATCCATTTTCCAACCCGCTGAATCCGAACACAGGGTCACGGGGGTCTGCTGGAGCCAATCCCAGCCAACACAGGGCACAAGGCAGGGAACCAATCCCGGGCAGGGTGCCAACCCACCGCAGTACAATAAAATTAAAAAAAAAAAAAGAACATCTCTTCACTCTGCAGGTACACTGTTATTCTGCACATGCACATATACAAATTAAAGCAGAAACCTGTTTAGTTTCTGCTATTTTGAAATACTATCCTTCCCATATCATGAATGAATTCTTTTCTTGCAATTTGAAGAGAAAATGTCTACTATATATTTCTGAGCTGTGTTAGGTCACTTCTTCAGTTTTACTTTTTGAGTGTAAATCTCACAACATTTTTCTCTTTAAGCATGGCAAGGTCTTTTGCAAGTTTACACTTTTTTGTATAATCAAATCAAATGATTAAAACAATTAAGTAAAGGTAATTTTTTGGAGGAAAATGTAGCTTAAAAGGTGGAACAACAATGCTTAGATTAGGAGCTCTGAAGCTGAGGTTTCATTGTCTTTATGTGCCCACTCCCTTAGAACCCCTTGGCTTTCAGCAACATTAGCTAGTAATGAGATCTTTCAGTAAACGTCTCACTTTGGGGGCTCCTGCCTATTAGACCCATCAGACTCATGTCAAGGTAACTGAAGCCTGTTCATTTTATGAGACACAGGGATTATATAAGCCAGATAATTGCTTATAGATAGATAGATAGATAGATAGATAGATAGATAGATAGATAGATAGATAGATAGATAGATAGATAGATAGATAGATAGATAGATAGATAGATACTTTATTAATCCCAAGGGGAAATTCACAAAATATGATATGAAAAGAAAAAAACACGGAGCTGCTGAAAAGGCTGCCACTCTCAGCGGTGCCTGAGTCATAAAGTCATAAATATATATATAAAAGTATACTTAATATCTAGATGTAGAACACTGACAACCATGCAACAAAGAAAAGGCTGTTCTTCATTGGATTATATGTTTTCCAGAGTTTCTTTGTGTTTAGTGTTTCTCTTTTGAAATCTTTCCATGATGTCACTGCCCACCATTTTCTTTCTCCAGTGCACAGCCATGGGTGCAGAGGGTGTATGCACTTTAGTCATGCAAAGCTCTTTTACTGTCAATTTAGTGAGAAGCTTGTAAGTGCTAGAAGCTTACCCAACACAATATTTTATGACCTTGTTACGCATTGACAAATATACACTGGTGACTCTTTACTAGCTATTTAGAGTTTTATTTTATCTTGGGACAGTAAAAGCAATTTCACAATACTAACTCCTTATGATGCGATGTGTTTACACTTGGACTTATTTAAAATCTTTCTTTGCTGTGGAGTGTGCTCATTGTTTTGCCATGTTGTCCTTTGTCTCTATCATTGATGTGGTCGAGTCTTACTCTGCTCAAGGCATTTGGTCTCATTGCTATGTTCTCTGCAACCTCAAGGGAAAAGTCCAACCGTTTCTGGAACAAGTGCTAAGGCTCGTAGCTTCTCTTCTTAAAGTATGCCCCTCTCCCAGCCTGGATTCAGTCATTGGCACAGAGCTAATGGTAGATGAAGCTCATTTTAAAACTTGTGTCTCCACCCCCAAGGGTGTTCAGAGTGTCATCCTCAAAGTATTATAGGAATAAAATAAACTTTACGGGCCAAAGAGGGTTCTTTCGATCCCCAGCAAGGGATGACTTCTGTGCACAGAGAAAACGACGGCATGAACCTCTCAGATAGCTTCTGTTGATTTTATCAGAGCGTATTTTCAGGTAAAGGTGCCTACCTATAGGTACATAAGTTTACTAATGACTTTAGATTACGGGTACAAGATTAAGACTAATGTCCTTAAAGGTGAGTCTTGCCTTGGTGTAAGTCTGCAGAAATGCCAGCTCATCTTTAATTAATACCTTAGGTCTTCAGATGAAATTCAGAAAGCAAGATGACCAAAAGTTGGCTCATAGTAGGGGCAGTTGGCTTTCTATATCTGTGTCAAGTTTGTTCATATAGCAGACAGTGCTTTGTACGCTGCTCAAAGCCTAGGAAAATGGAGCTATGTCCACTTATTACTACAAGTAACAAACATTTTTCTATTGCAAGGTAATGAAGAACCAACCTTAAATGATTTGGGAATCTACCTCAAGGCACAGTTATGAGCTGTTTATTTTAACATACATAAATGAAATGTTGGAGGAAATTATAATGGACAAAGCCCACATAAAATTTATGAACAAGGGGATAACATGGACACTCTGTAACCAGGCAAGAATAAATCTGAAGACTCTGGTGTGGTGGCAGTAGTGCTATTCATTTTTACAGCTATTAATGGTGAATTTAATTACAAGCTAATTAAACTTTTTTTCTGCCTCACAGATAGTTGTTACAGACTACTCATCGCTACTTTATCAGTTTAGAAAATAATTAGTCTCACATTCATCATTTTTATTAATTTAATTTTTATTATTTTTACTTTTTTTGCAAAAGTAAGGACAGCATTCAGTCCATAACAGTCATAGGTAAATTGTCACAATACGTCACCGAGACATTTTCTAAACACTGTCATGGTACCCACTTCAAACACATGCTATTTCATATACTTTTCTTCTATATGAAGAAGTGCTTTCCAGTCTCAATTGTGAAGGTATCTTCTACTGGTGTACTACATTTTTCAAAATTCATCTAAAAGAATTCTGCCCTAGGGTACACTGTCTGGGGCTATTTACTGCATTGTGCTCAGTGTTGACAAGATAGTGTCATGGCTGATATTTTTTGACAGTACAATACTTTTTGAAATATTTTGTTAAAGTTTATTGAACTGGTTAAAAATTATAAAATTAAATCTGTATATTTTTTATGTCATTGTAATGCTACGACCATTTTGGGAATATTTTGATGGCCAAAGCCATGCCTGTCATGTGATCTCTGCATTGCTGCATTTTACATCATCATGTCAATACCAGCATGGGAACTTCGTTGTCCAAGTTTATAGATACATTTCTTTAAAGAAAATTAATCTTCTCATGATTTATTTAGAGAAACACCTTTAAATGGGTTTCTGAAATCATCCCTGATTTTTCTGAATTTGACCTTGTGTTTTGGATTCTGATGAAGTCAGTTTAAAGTGGTAAAGGCTTTAGACTTCAAACCCTGAGGTTCTGGGTTAGATTCCCGCTACTGGTACTGCGTGAACATCAGCAACTCACTTGACCTGCCTGTGGTCCAATTGGAAAACCAAAAAGTAATGTAACCAATTGTATCCTAAATGTTGCAAGTTGCCTTGGATAAAGGACTCAGCCAAATAAGTAAATGTAATGATCAGTTGGAACTGTCATGAATCAGAAGTCAAGAGACGTGCCTTCACCAAAAACGTCATGCAAAACTCTTAATGGAGTCAAAAGGGGAATTGCTATGAATCGGCAATGAAAAGATTCACTACTGAGCATGCGTTGAAGTTGTTTAAGGGTTGGATTAGGCATATGAGACATGTTGCTAATGATACAATTCATACTGAAGTTCAGCCTTCAAGGTATAATATTACCACCATATTATATTATTAATAAAAAATGGATGGCATGTTTAGTGTTAGTTATTAGACATTCATAAATCAAAACACTGCAAAATAACATCAGATCAGTGTACAAATACATATGTTTTAATGGATGTTTACTTAAGCTTTTTCTTTTTTATTAAAAGGAATAAATATTAAAATATTTGCGCAGCAGTAACAAAGGACATGTTGCATGTTAGTTAACATGTGCTATTAAGAATTTCACTGTACTCTGCACACATTACAATAATCTATATATAAAAGCCAAATACCGTTGACTCACTCATCACGAAATCTTCCAAACCAGGAGGACTTGGGACTTGAAATTTGAAATGTAGGTTACCCTTGGCCCATAGGTGCTTGCTAAGAAACAGTTTCAAAAATTTTGTGGTCCAAGCGCAAAATTTTGATAGTTTTTTAGACCCATTTGTATGTCTGTCTGCTTTTCACAAGAGAACTACTCAACGGATTTAGATTGGGTTTTTTTCTATAATTTACTTGAACATTCCATTGATTGTGTGACTTTCTCATCTTGCTAAGTATCATAGTTTGCTTGCAGTACCGATTTATTATCGCAAATCTGAGAGAGACTCATCGGGTTACGGGGAGGGGGGCAGGGCCCTCCTCACTCACGCGCCTGCCTCTGGGTGTAACCTTAACTTCGCTTAGTTAGCGAACAAGAGAACTACTTAACGGATTTAGATCGTTTTTTTTTTTTTCTATAATTTGCTTGAACATTCTGGTTGATTTTTTGACTTCTGTCATTGCGCTAAGAATCATAGTTCACTTGCAGGAGCGATATATTTTGCGCTAATCTGAGACAGAAGCTGCGGGCCGAGGGGAGGGGGAAGAGTGACGTCAGGTGTAGAGAGCTGGGTAGGGCCCTCCTCACTGTCCTGTTTCACTAATACGCGGGTGAAGCCGCGGGGGATAGCCAATAAACCTATAATATACAGTTACTGCAGTGCAAAATCATCCAAATTTAAACTTATTATATATATATGATTTGATTTCTGAGATAATATTAAATATTTCTCCCACAATCCCTATCCTTTTACTTCCCTGTTGTATGTCCTACTGGCCTATTATCTGTGGGTTCTGACTGAAGGTATGAAAAACTTTCATTAAATTTCCTTTTAAGAAAAATGAGATTGTCCACACACTGCAATAAACTGAGACCGTTCTGCAATATCCCCGCCATCCAAAATACTCACTTACTGGGCACAGACAAAGCAGGGACAGACGTCGGATTTGACCAGAAAAGAACGCAGTGGGAAGTGTCACTAGTTTTTGCTTAAGCACAGTGCCAGATCCACTTCTTTAGAATTTCACCTTACGTAAGTGAAAGGTTTATCGATATTTCGAGCCCTTATTTTCACATCCATGGCTCATGGGAGCTACAGTAATGACAGCTTGCTGCTCCCAGTATCATATGAGTATACCATGAAAACTGTTACAATATAAAAAGTTTGTGCATTGCTGGTTCCTGTAGAGTTCAATTTGAAAAGACGCCTGTGGAGACAATGGTGCGTTATTTAAAAATGTTGTGATTCGTCACACTCGTCCACTCACTAAATTAACCACAAAACACTTAACCTACTGTGACAGCCCACTTTCAGATACAGAGATGACTGTTGAGCCCTAACAGTTTTTACCTTCACATCATTGCACAGAATGAGAACAAAAATTCTGCCAAAGTGCAGTCAGTTTGTCATGTTTAGTTCTAGTTTTACAATTAGATTTTTACTTTTCCTGCTTGTGAAGAAAGATGTTTTTGTTTGCCTTCATGTTTAATTTCCGTCATGTGATAATGTCATCCGATACACAATGCATGACCACATTTCATATTGACAGTATTTTCTACTGTGAAATATAATGAAATTTAGCTTCATGCCTAATTTGGATCCATAATCCTGGGCTCTGCACCAAATGCTGTGTGGGGATGTAAGCCGTAGCAATAGTGACGTGATGCATCTAGCCTTCTGAGGGTAACGTCCAAAGCAACAGCGCAACACATCTTGACAAGACCCCATTACGTGATGAAACTTACAAAATGACAATGCAGTAAACTAAAGTAAGTAACTAAAGATAACAAAATTGTATTATCCTGTGACTAATTATTAAGGCAAAGCATCTACTATTACTATTCCCTGATGTTTAAAGCTTCCAAGAAACTACAATAGAGCAGCAGAAAAAATGTATCTGAAGCAAAAAAAGTAAATAAAAATATACCTCAGAACATGCTAACCTGCATTGTAGGGAAAACTCGGAGGTTTGTGGCAGGACTGGCACTCCAGCCACAGTTAGAAAACTCACACTGTTCTACTCCATTCAAACTAGTGTGGTGTTGATGTGTCACCCGTTGCACAGCTGGAGTCGAGTCCTAATTTGGGATCTTGAGGGGGTTTGTCATGTGGTGGGTGCGGCAACACGCTGCATGCTCCCAATCTCAGATCGTAACAATACTCATATTAGTTTCTCAGGTAGCCTTCACTCTTTATGAATAAAAAGATTCTTTACCCCTAGCGTGTCAGAGAATGACATATCTGTATGCATTTGGTTCATTTTGTTTACACATCTTCTTGTTTATTTTTTGTATATTATTGAGCAAAAAAAGCCTCAACATGCAGTCTCGCTATCTCATTTGAACCACAATTTTCTTAATTTTCAGTAGAATCCCAGTAGTTACATTTTAATATCTGCTGTTCATTGCTTATAGAGTAGGAGTATTTTGTGAAAGTAAACCCCTAAATTTGTTTACAGCTTTTTTCCAGTCGGTTAGTGTTTCTTTTCTCTACATGTTGAACTTTACACTTGTTTTCATTCAATTGTCTCACTACTGAGTATTGTCAAGGTTCATTTGAATTGGCCTTTTCACTATATTTGAATTAATATCATTAGTAATTGCCCTAGTGCAGATTCCTGAAGGACACCAGAGATGACTTGTGAAGTATTTTCCTTAAATCTATATTATCTGTAGGAAGTATGGAAGCACAGTGGCTAACACTGCTGTGTGTGGATATTATTCCTAGTTGCTGTTTGAGTTGAACTTCCAAGTTTTCCAATTTCTTCATATTTTTGTACTCCAGCTACTTACATTTCTTTTCAAATCCCCAAACACATGCATGTTAGATTAGCTGGCACAATTGTCTAGGGCTGTTTCCCACTTTGTGCCTGGTGCTAAAAGCATAAGCACAGTCCCCAGATGACCCCGGCATGGATTATGGCAGGTTTGAGAATGTGTATATGAGTGTATGTGTTCTTTTTCTTCTTTTGTTAACCTAGCTCACAATCTAAATTTAAGTTATTGCTGATGTCCTGTGGATTTTAGTTTTGGTGTTGAATCACACTTTAAGATTTCAGAATATCTAAGTAAATTTTATCACATGCCTTGCCTTTATGTACTACTGCTGTAGTCTAGTAAAATTGTTTGGCAGGATCTCTCCTCCTAAAATCACTGCTGGATAAAATTTACAATATTCTCTTTTTTTTAATAAATAGTCTTCTACTCTACTTCAGACATCATTCTACATGGGAAAGTAGTTTGGCCTGTAATGGGAATCATTTCTCTGCCCTTTCTGCAGACTGGAGTCACACTGGCAACTTTCCAGTCCTCAGGTACTTCTCCCTCCTGAATTGAATCCAGGAATTTATTTATGAACAATTTAAAAACAATATCTTTCATTTCTTTCAGCACTATTGATAAAACCCTTTCAATTCCAGATAGTTTTATTCCTCCCATCTAAAACTAGAAGCACATCTGAATGTTTTCTTTTAAAATGTTTAAACAAGCAGCTTGTTTTTGCTTCTGCCTGAAGTATTCTATTTATTTTTTTCAATTATTGAAAGAAAAACAAATTTTTCCCCAAATTAGAAATCTTAAAAATATCTTGGCCTAAGAATTGAATGATTATGTGATTCTTTAAAAACTATGAAAGCTTTTCTGGTGGTAGACAGAATTATGAGCTTTATTGTATTAACTAGCTTTGGGAATTATATAAAACGGAATCTTACAAAGTTTAAAATATTTACATAACCCTAATTAAAATATGGCAGATAAAATTTCATATAAAGTGCTTTACCACAGTGTATACACCAATAAGATTCTCTCTCTCTCTCTATTTCGTGTTTTTTATGATATATATTTACACAAACACATATATATCCAGACATGTGTGATGTTCCTGTTTTTCTTTCTAAATGGACCATTTACATTTTTTACATATAAAGCTTGTTAGGAAGAAAATGGGAAATACTATTTATGGCGAAATAAGAAATCCCCAAAGGGATGTTTCTCGTATTTTTGCAGGATATATTTGCTTCCATGGTCAACCACATCCACTTCTGGCACAAGATTGGTCCCAATAGGCCATATTCAGCCAACATTTTTTTCAGTCTTTAAGCAGAAAAGAAAACAGATTTCTACCTAGAGAGTGAAGAAGGGATTTTTGACCCAGACAGAATATGTCTTCCACCTGTGCACTGCCATCCCTAAAGAATACAGCAAAATGTTTTAATTTATAAGGCAGACAAGAGTATAAACTGGATCAGTTTAATACTGTAAATTAATTTTGCTTAATGTCTGTTATAAACAACTAGTTTAGGATAGTAGCTACGTATAAAATGAAGAATGCTGTGGTCTGCAAATTCCAATACTTCTAAAGCAGAGGCATTCATTTAGAAACATAATGTGAAAAAAAAGATTGAAAAGAAAAAAACTTAACACTTTCTTAAAGATATTTGACTTGTGCCATCTGGCAGGAACACTGCGTACAAAAATGTAATAATGCAGTGCTTTATACAAAAATAATGCAACAAATGGTACCTCTTTAATGCTTTCATTTCAAATAGATTGTAGTCATTTTTATTTTATTGTTTAACTATTACACTTCAGTATATTTTTTAAGGTTCTGTGTGTGCACTGCAATTTTCATCTTGGAATTAATAAACTATCTAATTGTCAAAAAGCATGGTCCTCAATGTTCGTGTTCATAATCACAAGTACAGTATATGTTTTCATAGCTTAAAGGCAGAAGAATTCTGTTCAAATTACTGGTTCTGGTTCTTGCAAACCTAAACTAGCGTAACTAGGTTTGAAAAGTCATAGGTGGCTAATTGCTTGGACAAGATATTTCATCTATTATATTAAAACTATGGGAATATCCAGTGTCTTCAGAAAGTATTCAGATACTTTCATTTTTTACAGATTTCATTATGTGGCAAACTGAACCATTTCAGTTCATTTTTACCCTCATCAAGCAACACTTAATACCGCAGAATGACAAAGCGAAAACAAGCTGTTCAAGATTTTAGGAAGTCTGTTAAAAATAAACAACTGAAACATCACATTAATGCAAATATTCAGAATCTTTATTCATTATTAACTTGAAACTCCTTTGAGCAGCAATGATGGCTTGGAGTCTTCTTGGGTAAGTGCAGCAAGCTTTGCACACATGGATTTGGGAATTTTCTGAGATTCTTCTCTGCACATACGCTCGGGCTCTGCCAGGTTGGACAGATTCATTCCATGGATGTCTATTTTCCATGTCTCTTCAGAGATGTTCGATTGGATTTAAGTCTTGGCTCTGGATGGACCACTCGAGAAAATTCACAGAGTTGACCCTAAGCCACTCCTGTGTTGTCCTTACTTTGTGATTAGGGTCATTGTCCTGTTGGAAGGTGAACCTTTAACCCAGTCTGAGGCCCAGAATGCTCTGGGGCAGGTTTCTTATTAAGGATATCTCTGTACATTACTCCATTCAGCCCTCCCTCAACCCTAACTAGTCTAACAGTCCCTTTTGCTGAAAAACATCCCCACAGCATGATGTTGCCACCACCATACTTCACTGTTGCAATGGCATTGTGCAGGTGATAAGGGGTGCCTGGCTTCCTCCTGACCTGACACTTGAATTGAGGCCTAACAGTTCAATCTTGGTTTCATCGGATTAGAGAATCTTGTTCTTTAGGTGCCTTTTTCCAAACTTTAAGTAGATTTTCTTGTGTTATCTGACCATTCTGGCATAAAGCTTAGATTAGTGGAGTATTGCAGTGGTGGTTGACCTTTATGGAAATTTCATCCATCTCCACAAAGGTTCTCTGGAGCTCATCCAGAGTGATCATCTGATCCTCAATCATCAAGGCCCTTCAGTTTGGTTGGGTAGCCAGCTTCAGGAAGGGATGTGGTTGTTCCAAACTTATTCCATGTAAGAATTATGGAGGTCACCAGGAACCTTCACTGCTGCAGGATTTTTTTTATCCTTCCTCAGATCTGTGCATCAACACAATCCTGTCTCTAAGCTCTGCAGGCAATTCCTTTGACCTCGTTTTTTACTATGATACACATTGTGAAGTATGGAACCTTCAATAGACAGGTGTGTGCCTTTCCTAATCCTGTCCGCACAAACTGAATTGACCACAAGTGGACTCCAAACAAGGCTTAGAAGTATCTCAATGATGATCAATAGAATGGGATGTACCTGAGTGAAATTTTATCAGTCATAGCAAAGGGTCTGAATGCTTGCATCAATGTGCTGTTAAGGTTTTTTTTAATATCTAATAAATTTACCAAAATGTATTTTTGCATTGTCTTTCTTGGGTATTACATGTTGAATAATGATGGAAAAAAGATTAATTTAAATGAATTTAACATAAGGCTGCATCATAACAAAATGTGAGAAAATGAAGGGGACTGAATACTTCCAGAAGGAACTAAAACATGTAAAATGTGGTCTCTCTGGTGCCTACGTTAATTTTTGAGATGAGAGACCCTTAAAGTTAAGTTTTTATGTTGTCTATATTTTGCATGATTCTTCCTTGGGAACTTCAATCTTCTCATGGAACTTTCGCAGCCATGCTGAGTGGTGACTCTTAATTTCCCTGGTAACACTTAAACTGCGGTTGTGTTTGTTCCTTGTGAACAACTGGCATCTCCTTCATAATGCGTGTCTGCCTTTCAGGGTAGGTTACAGCACCATTAATTACACTTTGGAAATAGATATATCTAAACAAGCAAACACAGATTATTCTTTATAGTGCCTTTTCATAGGGAACACTATCCTGAAGTGCTTCCTATGTACTTATCCACTGTAAAAAAATTTTTTTTTACAGTTTTCTAAACTAGTAGACTTGGTGACCATCTCTGGGGCACACAGTGGTGAGAATTCAGTCAACAATGGTTCTGCAGTCCAACCTCGTAACCACTTGGCTAAACTGCCTACATTATATATAATAGGTTTTGACTCTTTTTATAGCATGTCTCTGAAAACCTAAATTTCTTTTCCCAGCAGAGAGATGCAAGAAAACAAAAGTTAGAAGCACAATAGATAGATGTGTCATTCCATAGCTGCGGTTTAACAGTCATAAGTTCAACACAGTGCACACTCCCTCTGTATCTCAGGCTTGACCATAATTACCAGTTTACAGCCCAAATTACTGGAGTGTAATTGGCTTGCTACCAGATCCAAATATCTCATTTTTCTTTTTTCCCCAGGTAAAATAACATGACCAAGTTCCACAGTCCCAAAATCCCTTGTTTAAAAATGTCCATCCGATATGCATCCTCTTAATTCCATATCTCCTTAGATTCTACTATGCACCGCCAACTATAGTAAGATACCAAAGATCACAAAATAAGAAATACATGCATATCTGAAGAGGTTAACATAATAATCAATGAGGTGTAATGGTTTATACCTTCTGTTTGAATTGCAAGACGGCCTGTTTTATCTGCTGAAACTCCTCACATGTTGCTGAGCACGTTCCTGCTTTCATGACATGGTCAGATTTTTCAAAGTGGCTTACTGCAAAGCAAAACAAAAAAAAAATAAAAGAAAATAGTAACAAATAAAATGTTATTTCTATAATTACTCTAAAAAGACCATCAAACAAGTGTGTGCCCAGTCCATTACAGCTCTATTTTTAAATATGTCAGCATCACTTCGTATCTTTAATATCTCAAAAGTTAACTTACAGTTAACTAGAGAGCAAAACAGGGTAAGCCTAAACTGGTCACCAGTTAACTACAAGCAATTAAGAAAACATTTTATTGGGTACACATTAATAGAATTTGCTATTTTTTTTTTTTTGTATTACTAGGCAGTTGTACTGTGATAGCCATTATGGATGTAGTGAGAAGTTAAGCAACATGACACCTTTTATTGGCTAACTAGAAAGATTACAATATGCAGTCTTTCGAGGCAACTCAGGCCCCTTCTACAGACAACATGTAATCACATTTTGATATCTTGCTTGAAGAAGGGGCCTGAGTTGCCTCAAAAGACTTCATATTGTAATCCTTCTAGTTAGCTAATAAAAGGTGTCATTTTGCTTAACTTCTCACTACTGTTTTTTTTTTTTTAAATATGTATACAGTATTTTACAAAAATATTTTCTGGGGCTTTCTTTTGTACTTTAATGGATGTATAGTGGGTTCAGAAAGGATCCAGACTCCTTCACTTTCTGCACATTGTATTGTTTTGTAAATATAATTTAAAATGAATAAACTTTACACATTTGCCCATCAATCAACACTCAATAGACCATAATGACAAAGTGAAATCATGTTTTCAGAAACATGTATAAAAATGTATTAAAACTTAAAATTGAAATCTCTCACTCATATATGTATTCACAACCTTAATCCAATACTTTATAGAAGCCCCTTTGGCAGCAATTACAGCTTCAGGTTTTCTTAGGTAGCTCACTACAAGCTTTGCATACCTGGATATGGGCAGTTTATCCCATTCTTCCTGCCAGACCCTTTTAAACTCTTGTAAATTGGATGGAAAGTGTCTGTAAACTGCCAGCTTCAGGTCTATTTACAGATGTTCTATGGGGTTTAAGTCTGGGCTTTAGCTGAGCCACTCAAAGCCAGAAGCCACTCCAGCGTTGTCTTGGCTATATGCTTTGGGTCATTGTTGTGCTAATAGATGAACTGTTGCCTCAGTCTGAGGTCATATGCATTCTGGAAAAAGGTTTTCTACAAGGACCTCTCTGTATCTGGCTGTATTCATCCTTCATTCAGTTCTGCTGAAGCACCCTTTGTGTTTTGGGTAATAATTGAGTAGTATTGGTGCAGTCAGCTAGACGTCTGCATGAGCTAATGGCCAGGGCCCTGCAGGCTACAAAGGATGCAAAATTTTCTAACCTGTATGATAAAATATTTGTTCTTTGTTTTCCTCCGAACCTCCTCCTAGACTGGCTGATCATGTCCTTTTTAAGCTCATTATAATTATTTCTTGGAAATTAGTTGTCCACTACTAGCCACACGCATGTTGCCTTCCCTGAGTTTACTTGTCTCTAGTAAGCAGCGGCTCTTGACACGGCATTTGTGGCAGCCAGACTGAATGAATGTGGGCTCTCAGAACGTGAAGCGTGTGAAGAAGAAAGCTATTTGTTATGTTTATGATAGTGATTTATAAATAGCTAGTGACTGCATTATATAGTAGATCCTAGTTCTAGTGATGATGAAACACAGAAAGGTGATGACTTTGCCCAAACAAGGTTACTTCTGAATGTGCGCAGAAATATCACACATGCTTTGTTCGGTTCGTAGCTAAACAAAGTTTTGGAATTGTTACCATTCAGGGGAGCAAATCCTAAAAAACAAGTCAATTAAAATTAATTCAAAAGAAGTTCATTAGCAGCAAAAACAGATTGCTAATTAAGAAAAGGGTTAGAATGAAAACCTGCAGGACTGGAGTCTGAGAACCCTGGCCTAGACCATGGTTTGTCCATTCCAGGTCATTCATGGTGAGCTACTGGCTTTTTTTGCATTCAGAGGGTTAATGGTGAGATGTACTGGTCAGAAAAACAATAACTTGAAATGCCTCATGGATAGCAGATTTCAACTGCAAAATATCTGAGCTTACATCCCAGGTGTTTGCATTTTATTTTATTTACTTTTTGCAGTAATGAAAATAAAAACATTATTTGATGCACTGATATAGAAATTGTTGTTTGGAAAAGGCATTTGGCAATGAAGCGATACAAACATCATGCACTGATAGAGTGGGCACTATGCGAATCGGCTGAACCACAAATAAAGTTTATTGGAGGCTTGACAAAAGATTATGAAAACTGGCAAAAGAAAACCCCAAAAAGTTAAGCCTGCTTTGTTTGTATTTTTAATTTGTTTAAACTTTAAGTTAAAGAAATGAAATAGCTGCAGTGGGACTAGACATGGAAACTCATTTCTCATGCATGTACTGTATGTAGGTCATTTAGGCCTATGTGGACCATGAATACATGCTGTATTGTAGCCAGCAGTACCACTGACCAAGAAATTGTTACTGCGGCCCTGCTGAGATCGTCGTCCTTCCAACAGATTCTCCCATTTTAGCAGAGGACTTCTGAGGCTCTGTTATAATGACCGCAGTGATCTACAAGGAGTTTCTTGGAATTCGTAGCTTGGTTTTTGTCCTGAGATGCAGCATGAATTGTAGGACCTTAGTACACAGTCATGTGCCCTTCTAAACAAGGTCCACTCAATTCAATTAACAACAAGTGGACTCCAATCAAGTTCTAAATACATCTCAAGGATAGATAAAGAAACCTAATGCCATGGCAAAGGATCTGAATACTTGTATAAATGAGAGATTTCAGTTTTTGATTTTTAACAAATATACAAACCTTTCTGACAACATGTTTTCACTTTGTCATTATGTGTTTTTGAGTGTAGATTGATGGGTAAACATGGCAAATTTATCCTTTTCAAATTATATCTACAACACAGTAATTGTGTTGAAGGGTGAATGGTTCTGAATACTTTCTGAATCTGCTGTAATAGCAATTTCTAAATTCTCCATTGCTCACTTGCAGCCAAGTTGAACTGATACAATCAAGAGCATAGTCATAGATAGGTGGTGGTGGTGGTGGTGGGGGTTTCTAGTTTCAACCCACCCCCCTTGAAAAGTTATACCTGATTGATCATCGATGGCAAGATGATTCATGCAATGTTTAATTACGCTGGAAATAAATTTCTGCCTACACGCCTGATCACAGCAATCAAGCACAATTAGAAGAAACAAGATAATCCTCAAGACAAACGTACACAGTTCTTTGTATATACAATACTTCTGAATGATATAACGGCCCACATTCCAAACAAAACACAGTAACTCTTCTTTTTCTTGCTCAAATACTTATCCAGATTTTGATCAAATGCTGATGAGCCAATTCCCTCTCATTTCCAGAAATTTTAGCCCACTGGCAAGGTAAAATATGTGACTGCAATCAGACATCCTTCAAAAAGCTGAAAGCAGTGTGGATAACGAATGAATGGTTGCTCTGCTGTGCTTATGTAATGTGTGCTTTCTAGCCATTCATTTATAATGCAAACAGCTGCATTGTATTTCCATGGTGTTCATGCAAAGGCAGCTTCACCGTTATTGCTATAAATTCTACAGTCCATCGTAAATCAACCAATTTTAGATACACACAGACAAAATAATAAAGTACTGCTGCTCTTAATAAACTCATTTCTGTTCCTAAAACTATTTTGGTTAAATTAAGGCAATCACCCCTTATCTAGCATTAAAGATTGATTTGCCACTTCAAACTAAATAAACATCTGTGATATCACAAGCAATACAAATGTGCACAATTATCAAGCACTGCCAGATTCTTTCAAAGGTAAATGAGAAGTAACATTAAGCAATGGTTTCCTTTACAGGCAATGGGTTTGAAAAATGAAAACTGATCTGAGCTAGAGGCCTGCATTCCCACAGAACCCAACTCATTTCTTTAAGAGGTTTGTAAAGGTGCAATAATGTGGATCTAAAAATAATTTAAGCCTTTCGTTTTTTTGTTTTAGTTTGTCAGTAGTCGAATAAATATAATAAAGGTGATCCACATCATATTTAAGCTACAACTTGCTGTTGTAGGCAGTGCAATGGGTGACAACACAAGTCTTAGAATTAGAATGTGTACACAGAATGCAGTCAACATTCAGGTCATGCCGGAACCAACAGTTAGATTAGTGTCAAAGTTCATGTTGTCCGAGGGAAATACCGTGAATATCAACAATGTTTTGAAGCTATTAAAATAACGAAAGAAAAATGAGACACACGGCAGGTGGAGACTGCCTGTCATGATATGTTTTATACAGTAGCCATAAGTCAGGCGCCTTCGGTCCAAGGCATCGTTTCTTCACAATTATCAAAGTACAAACTAAACTGGCATTCACAAATACAAGTGACCTGCAAAACATCAAACATTCAAAAAATGTGTGCATTTTACTTGTCAGGCTATTCCACCATATGACATGGTATCTGGAAAAAGTTTCATTCAATTTACCCAACGCTTGGCTGGCACAGCTGCCAAAATTGAAAAATGAGATGTCAATACATTATTGCCAGATTGTTCAAAAATACCCATGCATCTTAAAAATGGGTCAGAACAAGCAGTGTTTACTGCTTCACAAACTAAAGTGTTTTCGGAAATTGGTTCTCTGCTCTTAGGCAATAAAATAATAATCATCATTGAATGCAGAGCAAATACAGACACTTCTTCTTCCTTTTCAAGCACATTGATCCCACAGAGAAGTGCAAAAAGATGATCAACCTTCTCCTGGAAATCATCTTTCATTTTATCCATCCACTTCTACTTTGGTCTCCCCTGCTTTCTCTTTCCCTGTACTTCCATTCCCATTACTCTTTTGCCAATGTTTTAATTTTCTTTCCTCATCACATGTCTATACCACTTCAACCTAACTTCCAGTACTTTCTCAGATATCTCTCCTACTTTTATGTTACCTCTAATTGTCTCATTTGCTTTTCTGTCCTTTTTTGGAAGTCTACACATTCATCTCAATATTCTCATTTCTGCCACATTTAACTTTTCCTGTGCTCCCTTTACTGCCCACGTCTCAGCTCCATACATCTTTACTGGTGTTCAAAATTATAAAAGAAAAAAATGAATTGCAAAAATTTTAAAAATGTAAAAAATTGCAAAAATTAAAAAAATTTAAATTGACGGTCTTCAAAATGTTAAATTTAACCCTTACCTTAATTATATACATATATATATATATATATATATATATATACAGTAATCCCTCCTCCATCGCGGGGGTTGCGTTCCAGAGCCACCCGCGAAATAAGAAAATCCGCGAAGTAGAAACCATATGTTTATATGGTTATTTTTATATTGTCATACTTGGGTCACAGATTTGCGCAGAAACACAGGAGGTTGTAGAGAGACAGGAACGTTATTCAAACATTGCAAACAAACATTTGTCTCTTTTTCAAAAGTTTAAACTGTGCTCCATGACAAGACAGAGATGACAGTTCTGTCTCACAATTAAAAGAATGCAAACATGTCTTACTCTTCAAAGGAGTCAGGAGCAGAGACTGTCATAAAGGCAGAGGAAAATCAATAGGGCTGTTTGGCTTTTAAGTATGCGAAGCACCGCGGCACAAAGCTGTTGAAGGCGGCAGCTCACACCCCCTCCGTCAAAAGCACAGAAAGAGAGAGAGAGACAGAGAAAAACAAGCAAGCAAAAATCAATACGTGCCCTTCGAGCTTTTAAGTATGTGAAGCACCGTGCAGCATGTCGTTTCAGGAAGCAGCTGCACAAAAGATAGCAACGTGAAGATAATCTTTCAGCATTTTTAGACGAGCGTCCGTATCGTCTAGGTGTGCGAACAGCCCCCCTGCTCAATCCCCCTACGTCAGGATCAGAGAAAGTCAGCGCAAGAGAGAGAAAGAGAAAAGTAAGCTGGGTAGCTTCTCAGCCATCTGCCAATAGCGTCCCTTGTATGAAATCAACTGGGCAAACCAACTGAGGAAGCATGTACCAGAAATTAAAAGACCCATTGTCCGCAGAAACCCACGAAGCAGCGAAAAATCTGCGATATATATTTAAATATGCTTACATATAAAATCCGCGATGGAGTGAAGCTGCGAAAGGCGAAGCGCGATATAGCGAGGGATTACTGTACAGTATATATATATATCTATAAATATATAAATACTAACCATCCCCTGTGGTTTTGCCTATATAGTAGTGAAACAGGACAAACTTTAAAAATCAATAAACAAACAGGTATTGTTAGCTAAGCAGGGGCAAGGTCTGCTCCAAAACATGGTGAGAAATAGACCGATTCGAACGGAGACTAGCTTGTGAGTAAGGAGGGCCCTGCCCGGCTCCCCACTCCTGATGTCACGCTTTCCCCTCCCCTCGGCCCATAGCCTCTGTCTCAGATTAGCGTGAATATATCACTCCTGCAAGCGAACTATGATTCTTAGTCACAAAATCAACTGGAATGTTCAAGCAAATTCTAGAAAAAAACCCGATCTAAATACGTTAAGTAGTTCTCTTGTTCGCTAGCTAAGCGGATGTAAGATACGCCCTGAGGCTGGTGCGAACAAAACAATCCAGACAGCAGACTGAACTAAAAAATTCCCGTAAGAGATCTTTTGTAAGATATCTCTCTCGTGAATGTCCACAATGGGATGTTATTTTTTGTGTGCAGGCAGAAGAAGATGGGTTGTTAGTTGTTTCTCTCTGGAAATAGAGCAAATCATTTTAGAACAGCTTTACAAATTAAAATCACCGTAGGAATGGTCTTGAAAAATCACGTGATGTTCTGCAGCACAGAATTTTGTATTTCATCTTTTGGATACATACTATAATTAAAAGCATAAACACAGCAGAATTCTTATTTACACCTCTTTTGTTAGTTAAGAAATGCAAAACACAGTATTAAAAAGCAGCAGATGAATGGGAATGAGCACCAATTAATAAATGATAGTAGAAAGGCCTGTGGTGGGTTGGCACCCTGCCTGGGATTGGTTCCTGCCTTGTGCCCTGTGTTGGCTGGGATTGGCTCCAGCAGACCCCCGTGACCCTGTCTTCGGATTCAGCGGGTTGGAAAATGGATGGATAGTAGAAAGGCATGATACAAGGATAAAAAATGAGAAGTATTTAATTTGAGTAGTCTAAGTGTAAGAGAGCCCCCATTGTCTTTCAAGCAGTCCAACCTTCACCAATTCTAATCAGATCTGATGGTTTTTCAATGACCCATGTCAAGTTCCTTCTAAAGCTCAGTGTGTAAGTGCGTGAGCACAAATGTGTCATATATGTAACTTAGAAATCTATGAGCAGTAACTTGGTAGAATAACAAACTACACTGCATTAGGATTTGCATGCTGTGTGGAAGTGAACAGTCCCTTTTTAAGGTCATACAAAGATTTCACTTTTCTTTTCCACAATGGCAGAATGAATAATAAATGTTTAGAGGAAAAAAGGTTGTTCATTGCCAATGACCATGGGCACTTGATATGAAGGGCGTGATCATGTGGTTGGCATGAAACTTACTTGGGCAGCAATTTATTTGCCATGTCAGGCCAGCTGATCTTTACTCTTATCAGAAAAAGCTAGAAATTCTTTTTTTCAGCTGAAAAAAAAATAACCAAAAAGGTGTTTTCCTATGCTTTATTTATTTATTTGTTTCATTCATTCATTCATTTATACACTCTATTTTGTGTGTCTCTTCTGCAAAACAGATTGAAAGTAAAGGGATCAGAATAATAAATGCATATCAAAACATAGCTGCTTTAATAAACTAGAGTCCAAAACAGATCTTTTTGCCATTTCAAAAAACAAAACTTTAAATCATAGTTCAAGGTAACAACGAAAAGTAGTCTTTAACCAGTAGAATCCAGAAAAGAATAAGCACAAACAAAGTTCACTGTTGTTATCCTAGTCATGAATGACCAAGAACATCTGGGGCGTCAATGACATCACACATCTAGGGTGATGATGATGCTGTACAAATCAAAACCAATTCCACAATAACACGCTTGCAGTGCCCATGAAAATCAAGATGGTGTTGGAAAAAGAAGTAAATCATTTTAAAAACTGCTCCATTTCTCTAAATACCATACATTATCTAACCTTTCTTTGGCATTTCATGTCTTCTTTTGCTATACTTTTAGTCCACTGCTAAAACAGCAGATATTAATTAATTCTGTGGAAAATATTCTTTGCTTGCATTATGTTTGAGGGTTTTCTAAGCACCCTAGTCCAGCATTTCTTGTCACATCACCATTCCTCCTATGATGACTTCATGACGTGCCTAATATTTGTGATACAGGCTTAAAGGAGTCCATGAAAGTGTGCAGCTTTATTATTTTTTTCTGGCATGAGTTACTTTTTGATCACATCTCGTATAAACAAGCAGTGAATGGAGCTTTATGTTATGCATTTGATTTATAATTTAAGCCACACTGCAATCTTCATTTTGATGGTTATGGCATCTTATATATTACAAATAATCTGGACACAGGTGCATAACATAAAGCTCCATTCACTGCTTGTTTATACGAGATGTGATCAAAAAGTAAGGTGAATGTTGATGCAGAGCACCATCCAAGAGCAATGCAAAACAATTCAATGGAGGTTCTGACATGTCCATCCTACAGCCTAATTTGTGACAAGTTTCAACTTGTTTGATACTCTCAGTTGTTTGTGAGCCACTGTTGAGTTCAAGTGTGTTTTTCAAGTTTGTCGTTAATAATGGATATTGAGCAATGCATTAACAAGAAATTTTGTTTCAAATTGCAAAAAGCTCAGGAAACCCATCAGATATTTAAATCGGTTTATGGTGACACTGCACCGATAATTAAGACTGTTTACAAGTGGTTTGATCGATTTCGTAATGGATCTGACTTGGTTGAAGACGAGAAAAGATCAGGACATCCTTCAACATCAATAACTGATGAAAATGTTGAAATGGTTTCATTCTTCATCATGACAACGCTCCTTGTCACACATCCCTTCTAGTACGACAATTTCTGTTGAATAAAAATATTACGCTGTGTCCGCATCCACCTTATTCGACGGATCTGGCACCGTGTGACTTCTGTCTGTTCTTTAAATTGAAAAGGACCATGAAAGGCAAACAATTTCAATCCATTGAGGAGATCCAGGCAGCCACGACAGCCCAACTAAAGACACTCTCGAAAGAAAACTTCCAGAACTGCTTTGCTGGAGCGTTGAGATAAGTACATTTGAAGTGAAGGAGAGTATATTTAGGGTGACTTGTAGTTGTGAATCTTTTACTGCAATAAACGTTTCTTTTTTAAAACATTCACCGTATTTTTGATCACACCTCGTATTTCTTTTTTTATTTTGTCTCCAACTTTCCAATCTGCCACAGCCCTCCTCTCACCCATAATTTCCGTCCTCTTAAAGGAACCTTACCCACTTTCCAACTCAGACACCACAATGGTATTAGAAACAACATACAATACAAAAAATGTTGAGTGTATAAAAGCTGATTTACTGGATCTACTTTATGTGCTTGGTCACAGGTTATTTGTAAAAGTCCTTCATTTTTTTCTTATGTTGTTACACAAGGCATTGCTGATGTTTCTTTTCTTAAGAATGATGTTTGTTGCTACTGGACTAAACTGTTTTCAACTTCTTACAGCTGATAAGCAGTCATAATAATAATCATAATGATAATCAGTCCTAACTCCACTGACAGACTGAGGAGATCATTCCTCCCCCACACTATCTATCTATCTATCTATCTATCTATCTATCTATCTATCTATCTATCTATCTATCTATCTATCTATCTATCTATCTATCTATCTATCTATCTATCTATCTATCTAAATGTATGCTTTCAATTGCAGAACTGTTTCATGCAGGTATTTGCATCTGTTCCATCTTTATTTTAACTTCTTGTATGAGTAAAATTGAGTAGAGCTCCCTAAACTAGAAATTGATTAAAATTGTGTTGATAGAGTTAGTACATTTTTCTACCTCAACTGCAACACTATGGACTGTCTATTTTTTCGCCTTATATACTACCACCTGGCAGAAATAATTTTTGTAGTTATGGTAGAAACAAATCTACACCTGAGTGTTTACAATATCTATAATCAAGAATAAAATTATAACGTGGAGTTGTTTTATAATTCAGTACATGACCTGTACTAGTCCTGACCTAAGGAAATGAGATAGCAAAAGCTGAAAAGTTAACATAATGAATATTACAACCATAATGCCACAAGGTTTATATTTTCTTTAAACCACAATATTAATTATTTAAAAAGCTGACAGTCTACAATCATACACACAATGAGCTCTAAAACTTGGACTGACTACATCAATAAAAGCCAATTTTACCTTATTCCTTTGTTTTTTTCAGGGTTCCTAGGAATATAATTTACTATGGAGTGACTGGCAACTAAACCAAAAATTTATATGAGCAAAATCCTGTTTTAGTGAGCCAAATATTGTGAAATTTGTTCATCTCTCAAGTTCTCATACTGGTTTTGCTGGGCTAAGTATCAATTCAGGCTCAAAAAAATAAAAAAGAGAAAAACACGCTAGGAGCCAGCTGCTATGCAACAAGCAGTTTACAAAAACAAGTAGATTTTAAAGATGGGAAAATGTATAAGTGTGATGGAATGAAGAAATTGGTTAAAGCTTTTTAAAGTTATTTACATAGTATTTGATTTTTTTTAAAAATGGTCAAATTTAGAAGTGCGTTTTAAAAAAACTGTTCAAGCATACTGTATTTTTGTCTCATCGGGCACCTCATCCAGGGTTCATTCCTGCTTTGTGCACAATGTTGTTGGCATAGGCCTTGGCTTCCATGACCTTGAACTGGATTCAAAGAATTCAATAACATGTGGATTTTTCTTTCAAAGTGTAGATATTTTATATTCAACTTTATAATCTGTGGGATTTATATGTGAAATGAAACTTCAGAGTAATGCAAACCTCTGATTCAATGGCTATTAACACATCACCAGACCTTATAATTTTACAAACATTGCGGAATGGCCTTTGTGAAGAGTTAGCCTAGGTCTATAAAAGTGTGAATTTGCCTGTTATAAAGTAATTCAGGACACCCATATTTATTTATTTTTTATGTAGTGTTGCATATGTGCATGTGGGGAGCAATCTACATGGCTCAAGGAAGGTAAGCCTACCACCTCAAGTAACTGAGAGAATACAGTCAGAAATATCTGCTGCTCTTTCAACTGCAAACTGGAGGATGAATCCTGAGACAGGCCCTGATGCCACTTACGGTTTCACCTAAAGGTCCTGACACAGGCACTATTTGAAGAACAACGGCACCAGAAGTGGGCATTCAATAGGAAACCTGCATCCAACGAACAAAGAGTTCCACAGATGAAGATTAACCTGATGTGGGAAGAAACTTGTTAAGTCACTGCATGCATAGCCGACAAAAGGTACAAGATGTCCACAACTTTGTTTGAACTCTTTTCACCATACTAATTTTCTTTGTTTCTGGCCAGTCCCCTACCCTATATTATCTCTCTGTTTTCATCATTACACCAGGGATGCTACCAACTGAAGTCCTTGTTTTTCTCTTCTCCATTGTCAAACAACTATGTTTGAAAGGTTACGTTAATGAAACTTTATTGTGGCATGATTTAGTTATGTTCAACTGCAGACATTTCAGTTTGTTTATGTAAAGTTCATATATGTATTTTACTATACGGTATCTGTGAATTTGTGTAAGTGTTTTGAACTCACAGTTAGTGAAGACCACTATATATGGATGAATTGAATGTAATATTAGCCTTTTAATGGAACAATGTGTAAAGATACTTATACTCTATATAGATGGGAGCAATTTAAAATATTGCCTTTACAATTCAAATAAAAAAAGTTTCGAAGAATTACTCTGCACAACTCTCTTGTCATCCTCCCTGAGATGCAACCACAGGTTGTTGAAACAGATCCGGAAATTATACCACTTAACTAAAGATGACCTCCATTAGTCAGTTATTTGTTATCTGTGACAGGGGCTTTCTTATGCTTTCTCTCTAGTCTCACTGTGTGTACTACAGGTTAAAAGAAAAAGGATCTTCTTGTATATCTGTTATCAAGCTTTGTAATTTCTGGTGCAAAACTTCACTTTACTGCTTTATTTGTACATACAATACAATAACTACAATTATACATTGTAGTTAGTAAATCCCAGCCACATAACCCATCAGGTGTGGTGACTTTTATCTTGTAAATTCAACCATTTCATTATAGTGTTTCTTCAAATTTTGGCTTTTCTGTTAAAATTCAGAAATATAACTGTACAATTTAAATCATTTAAAGATACAAAATAATAATAATTTAAAACCATTTGCTGCTTTCAGATAAAGATTGATTTGGAGGAATGAATATTTATAGTGACTGTCTGAAAAATGGAAACTGAGCCTAATTTCACTGTCCTTATTCCAAATTGAAAATTTGAATCATAAACTTTATGTCAACTTTACATTACAGTCAAACCACCATCTTTTTAACAGAAATTGAAGAAATAAAATAAGCTATTTCCCATAGTTTATTATTATTCAGTTTTTCCAAATGCTACACTAGGAGTATTTCTTTGGAATAAATGCACAAGCATATGTAAAGGTAATGCCATCACTCCTTCAAATGATATTGTCAAAAAGCATGCATAGAGCATATATCTGAATTTTCATATCGCACCAGGTAGCATATTTATAAGTGACAATTAATTAGTTTTTATCTTCATAAGTAGCACCTGAAAACATCACCACACTCTGTCAGTGTTGATGTACAAAACAGACCTGAAATGCCAGCGGTGTTCTCTTGCATTAGAGACTGGTTATACTTTGTGTTTTGTTTTTTTTTTTCTCGATGACTCTTGGACCTTCTATTGAGATGCCTACTCTATGGCTGATCAACTACTGTCAACAGTCTACTCCTATTTATATATGTTCTTTGTATTATTTCGTTTCATGGCAGAGTATTCACATACTTTTCGCACTGTTTGCTGTATTGTGATGGAAAATTAACTTTTCTTTCATTTCCATCAGTGTTCTTTAGGACGTAATTCACTGTAAATAACTATAACTGAAGCCATAAGTATTTCAACTAAAACATTTTAACTGAACTAAATATATTGAAAGCCATATCAAATTCAACAGAGCAGAACTAGAATTACAGAATAAGCCAGTATTCAAATATATATAAAACACTAAAAAAAACCTTTGAGTTGAAACTGGCTGCTATGACAAATTCCAGAAACTGCATCTCACACTGGGTCTAAGTCTGAGTACTGTTGTTATAAAGGATACTCACACAGAGAAAAAAAATGAAAAAGTCTCATATTGTGCGCTGTGTGTATGTTACAAATTAAAATTTTCAAGGCTATCTTGGTTGACTTTGATTATACTTGAATTGTATTTTCATAAACATACATATTAGTGATGTACAATTATAAAGCTAATAAAGTATGCAGTGTATGTGTTACTTTTTTAATGATTTGATTATTGTAAGGTCTAAACCACGCAACTAATATATTATTTGTCATGAACCGTTTTGATAAGTTGTAAAAACAACTCCAAAAGAATAAACGTTTGTGTGTTTAAGAGATCAGATTATAATATTGCTGCTGTAGGTATACTGTACTCACCACCTTGGTCCCCAAGGGTAAATAAACTGTTAAATATAATCACACAAACAGGCTTATTATAAAAAGAGAAATTAGATGAGACTATAAAAGAGATAAAAAGAAAGAAATAAACAAAGAAAGAACCATTGTGAGTTCTGAGTGATAGTGGAAGCTTAACATTATCTCAGCAAAGCACTGGTGTACCATCTAGAATGGATTCCTGTCATTTGCCTGATTTTGGGTATTTCTTGTAGCACTGACCAGTAAAAAGGGTACAGAATACAAAAAAATAATAACTTAAAGCTAAATAATGTAAAGCTGAGTAAAGAAATCAAGTGATTTAGAAAGGAAAAAATAGCCTTTCCTGTTAAAGGCTGTACTCTAATTTTACCTCCAATGATATAGAGTATATGCTGTACAGTATTCCAGTGTGGCATGTTTGTACTGTTAAGAATGAAGTTTTAAATAGCACCTCATAAAAGCTGTCTCTCAAGGCTTGTGTGTGCTGTTTATTAATAATAAATAACTCAAAAGTACAGTAAATGAAGCATTAGTTGAACCTCTATAATGCTCAGTTTTTGGAAGGCATTGATTGTAGTTTACTGAATTTTGAAACAAACAGATACATTTTTCATGCCAGATATATATTAATATCTATATGAACATATTTGAATATATGAACATACATACAGTACATATACATAATACATATATGTTCATAGAGTGAGATATTTCAAATTTGGAATAGTTCATTTTTGTCCAGTTTGTATGCCAGGGAAGTCATCATAGTACCAGGACGGAGACGTCTGAATTACAGCATTGGATTACACTTCTAAAATACACTGTTAATTACAGAAGAACATGATTACTGGGAATTTCTTATGTCTTTACAAGTTACTGATAAATGGACCCTTGGAGTCCTATCATCTGCTGCTCTTGCTTGTGCTGTTTTTTTCTTAAAGATACTTAACCTTGTGCAAGAATAACAGCAGTACTGGGTCACAGATCAAGAGGCTTTAATTAAAGCCCTTTGTAAGAGTGCTAATGGCAAAAGCTAATAGTTAACATGAACAGAAGTCATTTAATATAATAAATATATAATGAGCTAGTGAAAAACATTTAACAGTAAAATCAACTCTGACAATGGCATGGGACTCATTCTACACTTGTGGTTCTAAAAATGTAAATGGAGTTTATCACTTTTTATAATGAAACACTTCATTTCATTCATGTGTGGGAGGTCTTACATGAGTACTCAGAAACATCCCCCACAAATGACTGGGAAAGAGTACTAATTTCACACAGAGAGATTCAGACCCCAGACCCAGCCTTACTGTTCTGCTCATTTCTGTAATTATATATAAGAAATCCAATGCCCTACAAGGAAGGACAATTATATTAAGTTACATTTTTGGCACCAGTCTTTAAGTACAAACTGAAAGAACCAACTCCATTACACTTATTCAGAGCCTGGTTTTAATCAAGAGAAGCTCAGACTTCTAAAATGACAATTAACAGACAGAGACAAATTTTCTCATTTACTGCCTACTTAGAATGTAAGTGGATTAATACATTGTATGAGCTCAGCATTTGTTCAAATAAAAATAAGCTACCTAGTGTATACATTACATTTATGAATGAGGATTCAATTACTAAAAATCAAATCTAAATATTTCCATGTTGTGTAATAACAGTACTCTTGTGTGCATTTGAAGGTAACAGTACCTTTTTACTACTAATTATCCTTTAAACAATTAAACAGAAAAATATTTTGCAGAAGCAAATTTGACGCTTTTTAATATTATCTTTTCCTGCTAACATGGTATGACTGCCAGATTTTCCACATAAAACATTTACATATGCCACAATCATCTCCATAAGTCTCCCTCTCTGTGGAAGAGTACTTGACATTCAATTATGCTTAAAATTTCTTTTATAAAGGCCAAAAAGCTATTTGCTGCAGTGTTGTTTATGATCCAACAACCACTATGAGTGGCTGAGGTTATTTTGAAAACCAAAAATAATGTTGGTGAACCTTTATAACATGGTGGCTGGGGACAGAGCTGTATACACATTTAATTTTTTTAACATGGCACATTCATTTTGTTAATGGCAAAACATCAAACTCCAGTAAGGGAGAGGTTTTTTTTTTTTCTTTTAAAGTCCAATCCTGCAGTTTTAAATGGGTCATATAATGGAAAAAGTCTTTTCTGTTTAACACTTTATGTGAATCAGCATCAGTTGAAAGAATTCAGTTGGGTTTATTAGCAATAAAATATTCTGGGGATATTGTAAAGAAATTGCCCAACTGGGACAAGAGGCTGATGTGTAAATATTGTTGAATAAAACACGGCTTGCAATCACAGTTACAATTTTTACAGTATATACAGAAGGCCATTCAGTCAACATGGGGTTTACTGGTTGTGATTTATAGGAAAATGAGTGACAAAGCAAAAGCAAGGAAGATTCTATAGTGTATAAGCAAACACACATGGAACTGCCTGTTAACTTAACCAGAATACTAATGGGGAAGTGGGAGAAAAACTAGAACAACTAGGAGGAAACCCCACTCAAACACAGTGAGAACATGCAATCCAGGATGGTCAATCGATGAGACGACTGGAAGCATCAATGCACAGATATGCCCCAAAATTTAGGAGGAAATAAGAAATTGCTCAAAAAATGAAGCTCAAGACAGAAAATGTCTCAGCATTTCTGGATGTTTAACACAGAACTCCTGAGAAAAACTTTAGTGTACAATACCAGAGGTGCTGGTTTGGATTAGCTATGCATTGTACTGTAGAAGACATTATCATAGTTCAAAGTTCCGATGGAGGAAATTAGTGCAGGGGTGGATTTGAGCTTCCTTCCAGCAAGAGGAAAATAAGTCAAGGAGGGTTTGGTTCAGATGCAGATGAACATCCCGTTAAGGGTTTCTACATTAGAGAAGACTTGCAAAAGCCATTCAGAAAGAATTTGGAAATTTGACTCAACAGTTTGCCTTACTAATGGTGAAGTATTAATTAAATGTAAAAGAAAAGAGAACCTTTTATGAATTCTCAATGGAGGTATCATTAGACAGTGTCCTGCGGTGGGTTGGCACCCTGCCCGGGGTTGGTTCCTGCCTTGTGCCCTGTGTTGCCTGGGATTGGCTCCAGCAGACCCTCGTGACCCTGTGTTCGGATTCAGCGGGTTAGAAAATGGATGGATGGATGAATGGTATCATTAGATATGTGACTCTATAAGAAGAGTATAAAGGTAGAGAAATTAAACAAGCAGTTTCTCTGTGAATTCCAGTTGAAGCTATTGAAGATAATTTGAAGGAAGGTAAGGTTGCTATAGTTAAAAGATTGCAGTCCTGCAGTGGTAAAAAGTGTCTGGTTTTAATACATTATTTTTTTCTTCTGCTTTGAACTGTTCTAAGATTAAGTATTATCAAACAACAAAGTTGTGTTACGTGTGTTAAGCATCTAGGTGCAAGAACGTAAACCTCCTCCCTTAAGATGTTTTAAATACTGGCAGTTTGGACTGAGATATGCTAGTCATGAATTTAGGAAATGCGAAGGGGGATCCGAGATTAGGTGTTTTAACACCAGTAAACGTACGTACAGTAATCCCTCCTCCATCGCGGGGGTTGCGTTCTAGAGCCACCCGCGAAATAAGAAAATCCGCGAAGTAGAAACCATACGTTTATATGGTTATTTTTATATTGTCATGTTTGGGTCACAGATTTGCGCAGAAACACAGGAGGTTGGAGAGAGACAGGAACGTTATTCAAACACTGCAAACAAACATTTGTCTCTTTTTCAAAAGTTTAAAGTGTGCTCCATGACAAGACAGAGATGACAGTTCCGTCTCACAATTAAAAGAATGCAAACATATCTTCCTCTTCAAAGGAGTGCGTGTCAGGAGCAGTGACTGTCACAGAGATAGAGAGAAAAGCAAACAAATCAATAGGACTGTTTGGCTTAAGTATGCGAAGCACTGCGGCACAAAGCTGTTGAAGGCGGCAGCTCACACCCCCTCCGTCAGGAGCAGACAAAGAGAGAGAGATAGAGAGAGACAGAGTTTGTTTTTCAAGCACAAATCAATACGTGCCCTTCGAGCTTTTAAGTATGCGAAGCACCGTGCAGCATGTCGTTTCAGGAAGCAGCTGCACAAAAGATAACAACGTGAAGATAATCTTTCAGCATTTTTAGACGAGCGTCCGTATCGTCTAGGTGTGCGAACAGCCCCCCTGCTCAATCCCCATACGTCAGGATCAGAGAAAGTCAGCGCAAGAGAAAAGTAAGCTGGGTAGCTTCTCAGCCGTCTGCCAATAGCGTCCCTTGTATGAAATCAACTGGGCAAACCAACTGAGGAAGCATGTACCAGAAATTAAAAGACCCATTGTCCGCAGAAACCCACGAAGCAGCGAAAAATCCGCGATATATATTTAAATATGCTTACATATAAAATCCGCGATGGAGTGAAGCCGCGAAAGGCGAAGCGCGATATAGCGAGGGATTACTGTAGAGTTTCAACAGCCTCATAAGGTTCAGAAGGTTAAAATGATGCATTATCAGTTATGGAGAAGCAGCAAAAAGAGTTGATACCTTTTCTACACAATGGTAAACCAAAGAGGATTCATTGAAATATATAAATGAAAGTAGAATTTGGATTGAGGCCGTAAACCTGAGATGTTCATCTGGTGATGTATCATTAGATATACCGATTGTCAAAAGGGCTTTTTTTGCTTATATGTGTGCAGTAACAAATAGCACAATTCAGAAATTTGATCAACTGAAGATTGCAATGGATGCTGAGAGCACGTATTTGGGCATGTCTGGAATCATGGCAGAACAGGTGCATGAAATGCTCTGCAGAGAAGGTCTAGGATAGAAGGATAAGAGATGTGGCTCAGGAGTGGATGGTAAAGAGTCTTAAGGGGCATATTTTGGATTTAAAAATATTTTCATTCCAGCATTTGAATGTTAGAAATAATAAATCATTAAAACATGTTTTAGATTTGAATAGTCCTCCAGATGTTATTTGTATACACAAAACCTGGTACTGTGCCCATTTAACTGGTAATTGGAGTTAGATGTGCTACATTTGTGAAACAAAGTCTGATGTTTAGAGGTTTAGCAACCCCTGTGCAGTTTAAATGTGTTGTGATGGAAATTTGGACTCTAAGGGGTGGAATCAATACCAAACAACTCCCCATAGAGAGAATCAAATAACCATAATCCACATGGAGGCAGAGGTTGCCCTACTTCTCACATACTGATAATGGCACAAAAGCTTGAGATTGTTAATACTTTAACTGAATACATTTTCTGTCCATCTACTACATGAAATGAATTTCAAAAAGAAAGATCTCCATAATTGAATTCACATTTATATCCCACTACAGGACCTTTTACTTTTTAAAATAACAATTTCACCAAAATTTGAAGATTGAAAGGAATCCATTATACATTTTCTTTTTTTTTTTACAATGTCTTATTTTGTGCCCTGTTATTTTAATGATTTGGTATGGTACTTTGTTCCTGCTGCCATGCCATATATAAAAACACATTCTAACCCAGTTAAAAAAATGATTATTGTTTTTCTTTTGTTTGCCTTCTGTTTTGCATTGCATTTTAATATTTAAAACATGTAAGCCCTAACTAAGGTAAAAAGTAATTTTGTTCCTCATCAATTACTATTCATGTGGTATTATCACATGTTACTTTCAACTTGGCTGCTGAAGAATTCAAGTTCAGTAAATACGTGTTAAGAAATTTAATTTTGATCAGTTTCAAATTAAATCAGAGTTTCTCCTTAAGAAAAAAGTACCACCTGTCCTATAGTTCAATCCGAGTATTAGAAGTCCAGCTATTGATTTATTTTGTGGTCCTATTTGTATGCTTTTGAATATCTATGGGGGTATCACAAAGTACTTTTTTTTCCTATACACTCAAATTTGAGCTTTGTTTTTAATTATATAAATTACCTTTATGGCATACAGTAATCTTCACAGGTGTGTTCTCTGGAGGAGATTACATGGTATGTGCCTGAAGCTCAGAACACTTTTGTTAGACAAAAAAAAAAAGATTCTAAATATGTTTGTATTTCCAGAGATTAGAGAAACTAACAGACTGATGAAGCCAGTATGTTTAAACAAGCTCCTGGCTGTTGTCATGGTGGACCTCCTCTCCAATCTGCAGTACATGTTTCTTGCCGTTCTCAGCACACTATTAGTACACGGCCAAGGAAACCACTGGAAAGCGCAAATCAAAGGGGACAGGGCCTCGGACCGCTTTTAGAGATGCCAATTGTGATGCTTATTGTTAATCTTCTGCACTCCAGTAGGTCTTGTGGCAGACGGCCAGGGATCTCGCCCCACCAGGATGCCTGGAACCCGGAAGGACCGGGAGATGGGCAATATATTCCCCTGGATGCAAGAGGGCAGCCTCCCTGGATTCCATCAGGGCCATTGATACAGAGCTGGGAAGCTCAGCCCTGTGGGGGTCCGTGGCCACCACCAGGGGACGCCTGCATGGTTCCTGACCCATGGATTGCAGCACTTCCGCCACACCAGCAAGTGCTGCCGGAAGATCATCAGGGAGCACCTGGAGCACATCCGGGTGGGCCATAAAAGGGGCTGCCTCACTCTATTCGAGGAGCCGGAGTCGGGTGGAAGAGGATGGAGCTTGCGAGGAGTGGAGTGGAGGTGGCAATAGACTGAGGAGTAAAGGACTGTAAGTTGTGTTTAGGCTAAGTTGTGTCCTGTGTAGTGTTTATGTAAATAAACTTGTGTGCTTTTGGACATCTGGCTGTCTCCGTGTCTGTCTGTGTCCGGGCATCTTTCACAGTCTGGCCTTCATTTTTGATTTTAACGCAACAGTGTATGTAGCTGTGCAATTAAAATAATATCCCTGGAAAAGTGGGTCCAGACCTCAGACCTCCTCCACTGTCGCTTTTCTCACTCCTCCCTTCTAGCAACTGGTAGAGGACCACTAGTAGCTTCGTAAGTTTATTAAAGAGGCAGTTACAATAACAAATACTGTATATATTTTTTCCTATTGTATATAATTTTACACATGTGTGTATGCTGTTGCATTTTGTGCTTGTCTCTTGTTGGTGTTATATTACTGTCAATTTTCAGAAGAGGGTGGCACGGTGGTGCAGTGGTAGCGCTGCTGCCTCGAGTTAAGGAGACCTGGATTCGCTTCCTGGGTCCTCACTGCGTGGAGTTTGCATGTTCTCCCCGTGTCTGCATGGGTTTCCTCCAGGTGCTCCGGTTTCCTCCCACAGTCCAAAGACATGCAGGTTAGGTGCATTGGCGATCTGAAATTGTCCCTAGTTGTGCTTGGTGTGTGTGTGTGTGTGGGTGCACCCTGCGGTGGACTGGCACCCTGCCCGGGGTTCATTTCCTGCCTTGCGCCCTGTGTTGGCTGGGATTGGCTCCAGCAGACCCCTGTGACCCTGTTGTTAGGATATAGTGGGTTGGATAATGGATGGATGGATGGAATATTCTGGAGAGACATGTGTGTAAGAATTTCATTGCACTGCGTACATGACAATAAACTTGAACATGTGTGCTTTAAATTGCAAATCAGGATTAGCTCTGCATTTTAAAACATGGCATATTTCTGAATTTGAGAAATTCACATGGAAAATAGCGTGCCAGTAAGGCCTTTCTGAGCAAATGGTATCTGTTTCTAAGAGTGCATTTGCTCCATTTTAAGCAAACTTCAAACAGCAAGACATTCAGGAAAGCAGGTGTAAAAGCATTTAATAAGCACAACCATATGTTCATCATGCCTTCATGGCCAAGATCCTGACAAATCTGTGTAATCCTGCAGTACCTCCTAGCAACAGAAGAAACATCCCAATAAAAATAGACTGAACTAAACGTCAGTCAAAAAAGATGGAGATGCAAGTCTAAATTAAGAATTCATTCTGTTGATAGAATTGAATAATTTAAGGCCATTATACCCTGCCTAAAGTTCCTACCAATTAATGCAATATCATATGTCTAGGTTTGAGAGAAACAGTTGTATTATCTTATGTTTACTGTACGTATAAAATAGATTAAATGAAAGCTATTTCCAATTACATAAGAAGGGGTAGGATGCACGTGTTAGATTGACGAGTATGAACTAACCCTGAATGAGGGTGGGGGTGTGTGCAATAGTATCCCATGATGGACGGGAATCCCAGGCAGTGTTGGCTATTATCTTGCACACAAAACTGATTCTGAATTGGAATAATCAGGTTTGGGAAATGGAAGGAAGGATATATCAAAAACTGCGGTGGGTTGGCACCCTGCCCTGGTTTGGTTCCTGCCTTGTGCCCTGTGTTGGCTGGGATTGGCTCCGGCAGACCCCCGTGACCCTGTGTTTGGATTCAGCGGGTTGGAAAATGGATGGATGGATGGATATATCAAAAATGATATTCTCAGGCTCCAAATGGATGATAATTGTTCCTATTTTTCATCCACTTGAAAGGTTACCATCAGAACCATTTTTGACTTCCTTCTCACATCAGTGTCCTCACAGTAAGAGAATTTACATAGACAGGGTGTACCATCCATGGACTGTCTGTCAGGCAGACCGCACTTTGTGAGATTCAAGGACTGTGTTTCTTACATGAATATGAGCAACACTGGAGCACCCCAAAGAAAGGGCCTGCCTCATTTTCTCATCACATTATACACCTCACAGTATAAAAATAACATTAGGCCATATCATTAGCAGAAATTCTCAGATGACTCTGCACTTATGGGGTGTATCAATAAAGGGGATGGGACAGAGTAGCAGAGTCATATGGAGAACTTTGTTTCTTGGTGCAAAAAGAATTGTCTGGAATTTAACATCAGCAAAGACAAGGAAATGGCTATTGACTTGGCCACAGCAGAAGAGCCTCTATGTCCAGTCACAATTCAGGGAGTGGATGAAGCGGTGGTGCACTCCTACAAGTGCTTGGAGTCCACATCAATGACAAGTTGGACTTATCTCATAACACAAATAAAATATATATATAACTACATAACTATATAAGAAAGGGAAGAGCAAGCTCTTTTTTTCTTAGGAGACTGCATTCCTTTAATGCAGGTAGTGGCATCCTTGACATCTTCTACAATTCTTTGACGCCCAATGTGATCTTCTACACTGTGGTGTGCTGGACTGGTAATATCACTTCAAGAGAGGCCCACCGAATTAACAAGCTAATTAAAAGAGCACAGTCAGTTATGGGAAACACTCTGGACCCCCAAGAGGACATAGCAAAGAAGACAATTAAAAGAGACTGACACACTAACACCTAGTACTTTCAGCCAACTAATTATTCAGCAGAAGTGTGCCAAGAAACGCTACTGGGGCTCCTTTATACCAATGGCAATACGCCTCCATAATGTCTCACTGTGACTAACTGCCAAGTCAGAGGTTTTCTTTCTCTTTAATTTTCTTCCTTTTTAGTCATTCTGGTGTGTGCTCAGACCACAGGGTGTCATTGCAGGTCATGTTCTAACCTTCATAGGACACAAGGCAGCAACAAACATTGGAACGGGCACCAGTCCATCATAAAGAGACCATAGTGTGTGCATATATATATTTATCTATTTATTTAATCTGTAAAAAGCCAAATCTCCCCCTGGGAACAAATACAGTTCTATCCATTTATTTATGGTACCCATTTAGCTACACTGGCCATCAGAAAAACTCTGCAGCCAGTAGTAGGAGTTCTTTTTGTAAAACTATGCACCCTGTGGCGTACGTCCTCTGCCGTTTGCCATTCACTTGCCACGTCGCCTTCAGTATCCCTTGCCAACATCATATATTCTTAATGTACTTGAATGCATATTTACATATATATTATTCTGCATATATAACTGTTTTAACATTATTTTACTATGTATATAACATTATTAGACTTTTAATCTACTGTCTTCAAAATGTCTTTGCAACAGTTTGTCTTTAAAAAACTGACATACTGTTAAGATGAGCCGATTCTATCCTCATAAAACACTGACTTTATGAAACAAAATTTTGGTTTCTTGGTGTATTGTTTTCCTCATAGTATGGCACATACAGTAAATATTTTGTAACATTTTGGATGTTTGTGTTTAAGGGTATTTCATACATTCAATTGATGCCAAACCTTTACCAAGCTGTTGCAAACAGTATTTGTCATCCATGGAAGACCACAGAATGTAGCGTGAAATCAGTTCAATTCAGTCCATTCTTCAGTGGAAACCAGTTCAGGATGTTTATGAAGATTTACAAATACAAAACATGTATGTACAGTACATAATCACAAATATCTTTAAATCTAGTAAACATCAAGTAACAGAAACGAAACACTAATTGATGCTGGGTCTGTTTTACAGTGAATGAAAGAACATCAAACAGAGTGCTGTAGTAGGGTTGAAAGCGATTTTGAATTTTGTGAGCTATTCTGTTTTTACAACAAACAATTTATGGTCAGCCTTCATTGTCCTTATTTCATCTTTTATTTTTTTATTTTTAGGAATTATTATCTGTATCATCTGTAACTCTGGCTTGCACCACAAAAAGAATTTAGACATCCTGTTCTCCCAAATGGATCACACCAGTACAACAGCCAAAGTACAAGTTACATTTGAGAATCTTTGACAGTTATGTTACCATAATTACTTAAGATGCTTAATCTCCAATAGTTAAAAAATGAATTTAAGTATTGCTTTTGGTAAGATTTTGGAAATTAACTGTAAGGTTTTAAAGCCCTCTACTTAGTGCAAACCCCAATTGCAAAAAGGCTTGTACAGTATTGAAATGGCTAATAAAAACAAAAAGGAGTGATTTGTAAATTTACATTGACTTGAATTCAAACAAAAACAGTATCAAGACAAGGTTTTTAATATTTTACTTAATCAACTGGATTGTTTTAGAAGATATATGTTTATTCTGTTTAAACTGATGCCTGCAATACATTTCAAAACAGTTGGGACGGGGTAGTTTAGGATTATTCCGATGTGATAAGTTGAAATAACAAGCTGATCCAATACAGGTGATGTTAAACAGGTATGGCAATCCTGTTCTAGCATATAAGAAGCCTCCAAGACCAAGAGATGAGCCGAGGCTTACTAATTTGCCATCATGTCCTTTGGCAAATCCAGCACTTTGAGAACAACATTCCCCAAAGACAAATCAGTATTATATTTGATATTTTGTCCCTCTGCAGTACACAATATAACAAAAAGATCTGAGAAATTCTGCCATATCTTGGTCTCATTGATGTCACAGGCTTAAAAAACATTTTGCGTCTTTAATGGATGTCATTAGATGGGCTTGGGAATACTTTGGTCTTTCAGTTGATTCCATTCTTCACTGCATCCCTAGATTCAAGTTAAGGCTTTACCATGCAATGCAGGGGCCATAAATCAACCCTGTCCAGAAGCGTCGCTGACTTCTCAGGGCTCAGTTCTTTCCGATTTATAAAGTAGCACAGTGGAATTGTGTTTTGTGGTCTGCTGAAATAGTTTTTGGGAAAAAGTTATGCTTTCTGGGCCAAGAGGAAAACCACCATCCAATCTGTTATCAGCGTAAGGTTCAAAAGCCAGTGTCTGTTATGGTATACGGGTGTGTAAGTGCCCATAGCATGGTTAAGTTTCATATCTGTGATAGCACCGTTAATGCAGAAAGATATGTATTCAATATTTAGGCAACATAGGCGCCATTTAGATGCCGTCTTTTCTAGGGACGTCCGTGAATGTTTCACATTCTTGCTGTTTAGGCAGAGAGTGGGGGTACTGGATTGACTCTGCCTGCTGTCCTGACCTGTTTCTGAATAAGAATGCATGGTACATTTTGAAGTATGAGGGATGTTCAAAAAGTCTTGGCACTTTTATATTTTTGTTGCAAACGGTGAAGACGGGCGGAGTAGTAATTGGACATTAAAAAGTTGGTACGACGCTGGGAAAATTGCATCACAAAGGAAGGTGACTATGTGGAAAAGTGATGCAATTTGTTTTTGAAATTCTTAATAAATAGAATATAAAAAAAAGTTTTTGAATGTCCCTTGTATTAAATATGGCAATGAAAGCTGTGTACAAGTGAGTAGATGAAGATCTGTGTAATGGATGAATGGGGAAAATTCTGCTTGTTAAACGTAACCAATTTGTGCCTTCAGTGCCCAAACAATTAATAGGCATTATCAAAATAAATGGCAACGTCACACGGTGTTAAACACTCAACTATCTCAGCTTTTTGAAGTGTGTTGCAGTCTTCAGATCTGACATAATTGTATATTTTCAAAAAAACAATTAAGTTCACATTAATGCATTGTAGCATTTTTGATATAGTACTAATTGAAAAGAATTTACACATCACTCATTTTTGTTTTTACAGTTTAGCATTTTCCATACTGACCCAGCTTTGTAGGAATTGAGATTGTACAGTCTAAACTATTGATTTGAATGCCACAATGTGTGATGCACTTGTATTCAGAAAGGAATAATAATGTCAAAGACACAAATGGTATCAAAAACACAATTGTCTTTCGTTAAATTAAAAAAAAAAAGGGAATAATGTGAAGTTGATTTGTAAACACGTAAAACAAACATACTTTCTGATTTTGGCATAAACATAAAAAATTAATAATCTGTATTTTTCTAGTCTGGCCTTTTCACAGATAGCTGCAGTCTTTACTAACAGACAGGCCGGGGCCAGCTATGATTGGGACGCTACTACATCCAAAGGTCCGAATCCACTCTCGAACATACAGCATCTTGACTGCATGTTAATATTTGTCATTGTTATTTGTTAGGATATCTTAATCAGGAACACACAGTTAATTAAATGTTGTGATTTTGATGATCTCTTTTGTTTTCTCTTAGTTAATTTTGTGTCTGTTATGTTATTATTCAATTGAGTAGCACACCAAAGTTGTTTTTTATTGGTATTGATATATTTTTAAGTTTTGTTGCTTGTTGTTTTGATTGCTCATCACTTGCTCTTGGGCACCTCCGTATTTGACATACAATACGACACATACTGTGAGCAAATGTGGTGTGTGCTGCATTTCAGCTTCACTATAAAAGAAGGCTTGCATGCACAGCAAAACATCCAGACTTAGCACTCAGGTAAATAAATAACTCTTATGAAAAGAAATTCTGGTTTTGGACTTTGTTGAGGAGTGTTGGCTTAGAGTTTGTTTTTTTTATATTAACATGCTGAGAGATCAAAAGACTTTTCTGTATTGAATCCTGTTATTTATTTGATTATTAATCATTCCTTACAGAAAGGCCTTTACAATTTTTACCACTCACAAATAATTAATAACTCTGTTCTCTGGGATTTCAGCTTGTCCTACCGAACACACAGACTGGGCCAATTTAGAGCTGCCAGTAAACTGACATCAATGTCTTTGCATTGCACAATGAAAGCAGCAATCCATGGGGACCTGCAAATTTTTATGTGGCGAAAAGACCACGAAGCCAGCAATCAGACCAGTGTTCAAAACTTTGTGGGCTAGCAAAAAAAGTATATGTACTATTAACATATAATGGTAAATGGAAATAAAATATTTTGATAATTTGATGATACTCACTAAAGACTCACCTCTTTCTCCTTTGGTGCATGTTTTTCCATCATCCTCCTGATAGTAACCTTCCTCACACTCACATCTATAGCTGCCTGGTGTATTTATACATATTTGGGAGCAAACTGTTTCATTTTTGCTAGCACACTCGTCAATATCTAAAATGGAAGGAAAAAAAATAATTAATGCTATTCTTCTTACTGGTAGCACAAGAAAAACCAAGACATTGCACTGTTTTTACAAAACCACTGCAGCTAAAGCAAATGCTTTCAAATTGATCAATAAAAGGCTAACTGAGCGCTTTTGAGTTGAAGATCCACCTCTCCTCATCACTCATTGGTCAAGCATCCTGTCTTCAGTTCAAAAACATGACATTCCAAAAGCAAGTATTAATAATATTTTAGCAATAAATGGAAGCGGTTTGCACGTTTTGAGCATAAAAATGGATACCAGACATGTGGATTATATGGCACAAGTTACATGAGAGTTGTTTTCCAATTTTACAAGGACATATTTCACATTGTTTTCCATTGTCCAGCATTGGTCACTTTTGGGTCCCAATCTATTAGAACAGGGGTCCTCAGTGATGGTCCTGGAGGGCCACAGTGGCTGCAGGTATTTATTCCAACTAGTTTCCCAAATAGAAGACAGTCCATGCTGATAATGAAACTTGGTATTTAACTGTTTAGCTTGTTAACGCTTGCATTCATCCAAGAGAAATTTTAATTGCACTGTAGAGTTACCTTCTGTGAGAATGTTATCTATGTGTTTTGTGGACCAGAATAGATTTAAACTTAATGGTCCTTCCAATTCCCCTCTCATTCATTTCTACACATTTTTATCACAGATACTTCATGGTAAGCACATTAGCTGGAGAGCTGCTGGTTTATTGGTTATCTGCATCTCATTATTAGAGAAACAAGCAACAATTAAAACGTAAATGTAGCTGCTAAAATCTAAAATAGGCAATTAAGGGTTCTGAATGGTAACAGACAAGAGAACTAAAATTAAGTCCAAAAAATGTACTGCTTTAGTAGTAAATAAAAGAGTTCTAATTAAGAAATTGGTTAAAGTGAAAACCTGCAGCCATAGCAGACCTTCAGGACTGTAATTGAGGACCTCTGATCTACAAAGTAACTAAAATTTGTCTTTGATGAATAAAGGCACTAACAAGGCATAGAGTTAAAACACCAACTTTCATTATCAGCAAGGACTGAGTTCTAATTAGGACACTGGCTGGAATGAAAACCCGTAGCCACTGCAGCCCTCCAGGACCATGACTGAGGACCCCTGTATTAGAATCTTTGTTATGTACTATTTCCTTGAAAACATGAGGTTATTTTTTTTCTTGGCCACCACTGCAAACTACATGGGATAATTAACACATAAAAATATTATTTTTAGATGGAATATTCATTTAAGGGCGGCACGGTGGCGCAGTGGGTAGCGCTGCTGCCTCGCAGTTGGGAGACCTGGGGACCTGGGTTCGCTTCCCGGGTCCTCCCTGCGTGGAGTTTGCATGTTCTCCCCGTGTCTGCGTGGGTTTCCTCCGGGTGCTCCAGTTTCCTCCCACAGTCCAAAGACATGCAGGTTAGGTGGATTGGCGATTCTAAATTGGCCCTAGTGTGTGCTTGGTGTGTGGGTGTGTTTGTGTGTGGCCTGCGGTGGGTTGGCACCCTGCCCGGGATTGGTTCCTGCCTTGTGCCCTGTGTTCAGATTCAGCGGGTTGGAAAATGGATGGATGGATGGATATTCATTTAAGGATACATTTTGCACAAACATTTTCTTCACACATAACTTACTCCATGTATATACTTTTATCAGGCAGTGCAGCAGGCAGCAATGGTTTGGAGATCCTCACATCTCTTCTTGATTGTAGTGGATCTGTGTTTTAGCATTAGTGGATGCAGTTCTCATTTTTGAAATTTTTGGACATGTACTTCTTACTGTTTATAAATATTATTGTAATCATGATATCACATCAGCACCATCTTGGATGATTGTTTATCTCTGTCACTACTCTCTTGTCATTGTTTTCATTGACTGAAGTATTATTATTTTATAGCAATGGCATCTACTGACAGTCACGTGGTTTGTTGTCATCCCGATATGTTACGTCATCATGCAGACCTCACCTTATATGGAGGTGCACAGCATTCATTTAAAGCATCTGATCAATTTTCATTCTTTACGCTAATGTTTTCATTTAGTATAGTGGAAGCTAAAAGGCAGTTCTAAAAAGAATTAGTATGAGAACGTTTACGGGGTATTTGGTTTTGTGTTTTTGTCCTGATCTGTTCAGTTTGTTTTCTTGCCGTTTAAACCTCTGCCTGTGCCTTGACTGTGACACTACTTGCCTCTTTTCATGTACACATCTTCCAGATTTTTCTCTTATGCACTTTTATTTAAACCTGTCTCTCTCTGTTTGCTAATATTAATGTTTTAAACCCCTAAATTATGTGAATGGCAACTGATTAGCTCATCAAATTTTTAATGCTTTTATGCAATAACATTTAACTATCCATTTGTTTTTATTAAGTTGCTAGGAATAAATGCAATAAATCTATAAATCACTAAATTGTGATAAATCTTAGTGTTTTATTATAAAAAATTGTTGGTAGAGTCACATGCTGATGCTTATTGCTACCGCCTTAGAGCTCCAGAATGTTGTGATTGAATCCCAGTGCAATTTACATTTTTGTGGAGGTTGCACATTCACGATATTCTTTCTCTTTTGATACTCCAGTTTTCCTTCTACACACAGGAGATGTGTGTTTTATGTTATGGCTTTCTAAACTGGCCTTGCACATGTGAGCATAGGGGAGAGGGTTTACATGACTGTGGTCTGCAATGGACAGGCTGTTTTAAATCAATAATTGGGTGTGCTTGTGCTGAGGTGTAGATTAAGTGCGAACGATCGTCTGAGAAGATGGCTTGCCTCCGGGTTGGTGTGAGGTGGTCAGCCGACTGTGTGTTGCATTGTCGGCGCATGCGGGTGGTCTGATTGTCTCATTATCAGCCTGGGGCAAGCATCAGGTGATCACACCTGCAACCGCTCCCTAGCATATTGAAGGGGAGAGCAAAGGAGAAACAGGAGGAAGACAGAGAACGAAGAGTAGAAGAGCCGTGAGAACAGCAGTGGGTGGAGAGGCAGGTCGAGTCAGCTAGGTACTGTGGGGAAAGGTAGCACGGTCATTTGCCTCACGTAGGAGTGAAGATTTAGTGCTTTAGGGGTGGATCGTGCCCACTGAGTATCCTTGAAGAGTGGGTGCGATCAAGATAGCGCCCTCCCCAGGGATCCGTGGGACGACTGCAGGAGCATGAAGGGAGACTGGAGGACAACTGACCCCAAGCGGTCTGGCTGATGCTGCTCAAGGCAGCTAAGATGGGGATTAGGAGGACAGGAGCTGCTAGTGTCTCCACCAGCTGAGTGAGCTATGGGTGAGCTGGGGAGATGAAGAGGGAGTTGTGTTGGACTCATCCAGATCTGTAAGGAACAATAAACCGCTGACTGTGGCATTAGTTTCAGTCTCATCTTAAGACATGTTTTTAATCTCACGGACTGTTTTAAAGATTATTTATTTATTGATTTTTAGAAGCACTGCACTTATTGAGCACTTTGTTTTTGATGGACTATTTTAATAAAAGCACTGAGAACTGTTTCACCTTCCCCTTGCTTTGTGTGGTGTCCTCATTTGTTCAGCTCATTCCTCGGAAACATCGGCATTGACAGGTTCCAAAGGCTAACAGTGGGGCCCTGTAGTGTAAGGCTAACCCGCACCATCACAGGATCTGGCTTTGTACCTGTTGTTGTTAGGATGGCCTAAAGCCCTCAAGATGATGAAGAGTGTTTAGTGATGGAGGCCAGTGTTCATACTTCAACAAAAGTACTTTCATTTACAGCAACAACATTCATGGCTTTCTTGGAGTTCTGATTTATGAGTTCAAGTTATTTTACATTTTGAAAATGAGACCAGTGAATATTTTTCAGCTAAACTTGCCCAATTGATTTAAGTGTTTTCTTTACCTTTATCTAATGTTTTATTGTATTTTCCCTTCACAAATGACTGATAAAAGAAAATAATATGGATTTTCTTAGACTTTTATTAGATGTTTTTCTGACCAGTGTTTGAAGAATTTTCATAACTCTCTTTCTATACTTTGTTCCAGACATTGTTTATTTTATTACAACATTTATTACCTGGTGTTCAGAAAACATTAAAACAAGCTTTCTTAAAAAAATAATTATCATCTAAACTAAAAAATCAAGCGAAAGATTGAGTCATTTATTTTTAAAACAACATTTTCTCACATAAAGAATCAAGAATGATCAAGCTGGGAAAATGGCAAGACTTTGTGCAAATTAGTTTAATTTAAAAATGACTAAATTATGTGGTTAGCGCTTTATTCCAAGTTGGAAAAGACTTTGTACCTGTTGTTACTGGGTGCAGGAACATGGCAAAAGAGTGTGAGGCCTCCAAAAAGAGCCACAGAGCAGGCCAGTCAGCCCGGCCCAGCTACCATCTGAAGGCTGTGGCCTTTACTGACTTAGAAATAAGAAGCTGGCTTTAAAAATTTAAAAAATGTTCAAAATTAACACAAATGCCTTACAGACTTCAATAGATAATCCATCCTGTAATCTTTATAAATAAAGAGTTTGTTAGAAACTTTACAAAAAAAGACAAACAAAAAGGATGCGCTAAAAAATACAACCTGAGGCAAACAAGTCAACTTCCACACTCCGTAGGCAAATCCAAGAAACAATTAAATATTCACACACAAAAAAACAGCAATACTCACAAATAACTCCTTCTCAAAATCAATGCTCCACTGCTTTTTCAAGCAGAGTTATAAAGCCAGAAAGAGGACCCAGCAGCAAGGATGTCAAGGTGGCCCCACCTCCCTGGGCTCCACCCGCAAAGCACAGAAAATGTCGGCACATTCAAAGAGGGATAATCCAAATAACAAAGAAATCTAACAGTAATAACACAAAAATCTTAAAAATAATAATTCAAAATAACAAAACAGAAAATAAATACAAGCCTGGGGGGAAACACCCTGGCTGTAACACAAAAAATGCCATGAACTCACTTTAAAAGCACATACAGAAATAAAACAGTGGTTAGGACAAAAACATGTTTGTTATTAAAATTTAGTGTTGTGAAATATTTGTTAGTGATACGATTTATGAAGGGGCAAACTGAAGTATGCTCCTTTTATGAACAACTGCCATCGTTTGACATACAGTGTTTTGACAGTAGAAATCAGAATCCTCTGTGTCATGGCTTTCACTGTCCTGTTGATTTACATGTAGGCAGAATAGTGTCAGACTTTAGTGCCGCTTCCACATAACTCTTGGGACATACAGTAGGTTCAAACCCTAGCTTGTTCACCATTAACACTGAGTGAACAACATTTCAGTTTTCAGCTGCATTTTAAAAATCTGCTTTCCCATAAATCTGTGATTCTAAAATGGACCTGTTTGAGCAAGAGTTGAAGTGTGCTCAGTGGTGCCCTCAAGTAAATTAGTTCCCCATACAGGTTTGATGCCTGACTTTTTCTGATGCTGCCAGGAATTGCTTCATGTCTCCAGACTGAAATTTTTTACAAAAAATGGATGGATTTTTCATATTAATATTTGCAAATAGGGACCTACATACCACATCTATACAGTACTTTAAAAAATCTTAAAACAAAGATTTATATAAGCTGTATTACCCTTAATGCAAAGAATTTAGTATAGTCTAAATAATCATTAATTTAGTACTGCTGTATATGGGCACAATATGTACAGACTTTAACAACAGTTGGTAATCAAAGAACCCTTTAAATTTTTTGTTTCTTTCCACATTGGATCTGTGCTTTAGTTTCTGAATAGACTAAGGGTGTATTCAGTTACAGTAATTAGATGTTTATTATTTTCAAGGCTGGGCACTAGCTAAGTCCCTAGTTTTTGTACAAGATTTTTGTAGGATTTTTTTTTCTAAATAGTAATTATGTTGGGGTGACTTACTGTATTTTTTATTCTTGTATGTTGATATTACTGGTATTATTACATGAATACATACAATAAAATTTAATACATATAGCTGAATGTGTATCTGTCTCTAAGCCAGAGTTACACAGGAAAGGTTTTAAAACAACAATGTTAATGTCCTGGCACAGTCATAGTCCAGGTCTCAATCCATTTAATAATTTGTGGCTGGACTTGAAAAATGCTGTTCATTAACAATTCCCATGCAACATGACACAGCGTGAGTTGTTTTACAAAGAAAAACATTGTAAAATTGCAGTGTCCAAATGTGCAAAGCTTGGCGACCCGTGCACACAGACTAAGGGTGTCATGGCTGCTAAAGGTGCATCTACTAGATACTGACTTGAAGGGGGTAAATACTTATGCAATGAATTATTTTGTGTTAAATATTTCTAATTAATTTAGATCAATTTGTAGAGAACTGATTTCACTTTGAAGAAACTACCAGCATTTTTGAACAACAGAAAAGGACTCTTAAATATAAGAGTTGGCATAGGTGTCTTAATGGCCTCCCTCATTAGTCTTCTTCTTGCACGATCACTCAGTTTTCACAGACAGCCTGCTTAAAGCAGATTTACAGCTGTGTCATTCTCCTTCCATTTCTTAATGATTGACTTAACTGGACTCCAATGGAGTCCACTTGTGCTTTCCAGTCACCTTTTCACAGAGTTGCTTCCAGGGTTCTTTTTCTCTTCATTGTATACGTCAGTCCATGATACTGACTCACCACAAGTTGGACCTTCCTCATTAGTTGTGTTTATACTACAATCAACTAAACTCCCTTGGGTACAGGTGATCTCCATTTAGGAAGTTATATTATTTGACTTCTAAATCCAGTTGGCTGCACTTGTGATGACTTAGGTGCCTGTCATATTATCGGGGATGAATAGTTATACAATCAGTTATTTTGTACTTTTCTAGTTGTAAATAATTCAGATCACTTTGCAGGGATATGTTTTCACTTTGACATTAATTAGTCTTTTTCTCTCAAAAATTAGTGAGCCGTTTTTGCTGCTGATTAACTTGTTTTGCCTTAGGTTTCATTGATGTGACTCAGACCCATTAAATGTTTCTTTTTCCTTAACGAGTAACCAAACAATAATGAAACACAATACAAGCCACCACATGACCAGCTAACCTGAAAATAAAGAAAGGTGAAGGTCTCAGTCATGTTGGTCTGCTCAGGTCACCAAAATATCTTCACAGTGGTCTTAGAAAAAACAGAAAATCAAGTCTATTCTGGCAGAATGAGAGCAGCAACAAGTCATGATATTCAGTAACAGCTTTAATTAACAGCAAGAACTGGCTTCTCATTAAGAAACTGGTTGGAGTGAAATTGGCTGGAGTTTGACTTCTCAGTTTAGCTGGTCACCTGTTGTCTAGTTTCACATCTCATTTCTGTGATGAATGGCTGCCATTTAATGAAGAAACAAATCAATTCAGTTGATCCTTAAACCAGGGCCATTAAAATAAAGGGAAAAGGAGTTAATTAGCAGTGATTAGGAAAAGGGTTAGAATGAAAACCTGCAGCCACTGTGGCCCTCCAGGACTGGAGTTGGACACCCCTGGCCTAAGACAAGGTTTATTGATATGGTGAGAGATGACATGAAGGTGGTGGGTATTACAGAGCAAGATGCAGAAGACAGGAAGATATGGAAAGAGATGATCTGCTGTGGCAACCCTAATGGAAGCATCCAACAGAGTTTGCACTTCCTCCATGTGGATTTTATTTTTGCGAACTCAGGTCTTACTCCTGTTTTTATGAGTTGTGGATGTTTGGTTAATGCATAACTTTAACTTGACCATGTAGGTGTTGTTACGTTTCAGCCAAAGTTTCTCCTCTGGCTTGTATTTAATATCTTAATGTGTCTTTTGTTCACATTTGATTCCTTTGTTTATGATAATATTGTTATTTAGTATGTATTGACCAGAGCAGCTAGGGAGTAGGCCCATAAATTGCTGCTCTGGAAGCTTCATTTTGGGGTTTTGTTTAGAGGAACTCCCCCAGAAAACTTACGGCAGATGTGAGTGTGGTCTTCAATGTACTAAGGCCATATCCAGGTTTGACTCCTGAATAGCATCTCATGCTTCCACAATAAGCTCTGGTCCACCAGGACCCTGAATTTGATTAAGGGTTTGATGATGGATAGATGGATGGAAAATTAAAATTAAACTGATCCAGTAAGCAATAGGAATAGGATAAAAATGACCGTGAAAAATATTTGTTCAGTCCATTTAACTTTGAGTAGAAAGAAAAGTGCTATATACATATAATTAATTATTATTATCACCTATTGATATAAATGGGTTTAGCAGTTCTCACCTATGCAATATGGCTTCTCTCTGTTCCTGTGTCTTTCTCTGTCATAGCGATAACCCTCATAGCAGGTACAAAGAACCCTTCCAAAATTATCTGTGCACTGTTGCTCACAGGGTGCTCCGGCACATACATCATAATCTGAAAATACAATAAGAATTTTATTAGCAACAATTATTTACAAGCAAAAAAAAATCTTACTGAGTCTTTTCTAATTGCATTGTTACACTCAGTTTTATTAGTTTCCAACTTGCCTTTTTTATTTTTATAGACCTTAAGCAGGGCCTCTTCCACAAAACACATGCAAAACTGCTGAAGAATTTAGTGCTGGGAAATATCTTTGAAAAAGGGTACTGACCTTGGTACTAAAGAGCTGAGGACAGCATTATTGACAAGCTCTGTTCCAGAATGTTGTTTTGTTAAACCTTTTCTTTGATACTTTCCCTTCACATTTTTTTCCACTGGCCAAACTTCTAGCAGCCCTCCTACTGCATTAAAAAATTATACTGTATGTGGAATTGTTTAAACTGTTGTGGCTCATTTAAAATTCACCCTGTTTTCCAGCGATGAAGGAGCTATAGCAAACTTTGCTTTTTGTTAGCTAAAGAAGGGAGGTAGGAGAAAATGAAGAGAACAGTACAGAATGTCTCTGTTCCATTTACCTCTTCCAATTAGAATCATTACAGTTGTGAGCAAAGAAGTGTTATCTGTAGAACAGTCACTGCTTATTTAGATTGACTGTCTGCGAGGAAGGATGAGGATCATGTTTAACAAAGGCGCTTTTAGGAAATGTGTCTCAAAGGCTCATTCTGCTCAGGTCACTGTAGGAAATAATGACCTGTAAATGACATGAAACAGCTTTTTAATTTGCTCATGACTATGCAATGCTTGTGATAATTTCTTCATGATTATTTGCTTCTAGGGTACCATCTTTTTCCTAACCTTTGGCAGCAGCTTCAAATAAGAGACTACATGGAAGGTTATCATATTTTGTGAACATAATGGTGAATGTACTACTAATTGGCTGCCTTCAAAAGAGTGATTACTTTGAACTGTAAGCATTTTTGAAAAATTATGCTGGAGCCAAAAACTAATAATACCTCATTCACTATGAATTTCAAGACAAAATTCAGCAATTTTTGTAAGTATTTAATGACGGAGTTAGAGCTTAGATATCAAAATCTGTTCACTTATTCTAAAATGCCCATTTTGTCTATGTTATTAACCACATGCTCAGTAAGGTGTTTGGTTTTTCATTTTTGAGAGATGGTTTATACATGACACTAGAGCCCCAGAAAGGTATCATTCATTCAACCACTTTTCCATAAGCATCTTCTGTTTATCGGAAATAATCAGCCTTTAGTGTTGAGCTTTCGATGCTTAAGCTTTGTCCGATTACGTTTTTTAATGGAATGAATGATTACTGTATTTTGTATTGTACTTGGAGAATTCGAGAAAGAAGACACTTAAAAGGTAGTAATATAAATATTTGAAAAAGCCAAAACTTGTCCAATAAAATGGAGGTCTGGTTCAGTGTCTGGATTTTCTGACATTAATTACAGAAGGCAAATTCATTCTAAACAAAAAACACCTTCTAACATAGGAACTTTATTTAGACATTGGAAGCCACATGGTGGCTAGGTAACAAAATATGGAACAAATTTAGAACATAACACTTTTCAGGTATGTGAGTCTTGTACTTACAGGAATACCTAAATGTTGAATTAAGCTGCTCATGCTAAACTTAGCCTCCAGGTCTTAATTTGGCTCAGTAAAATATTTTCTCTTCGCCAAACTGATATTAAAAAACTGTTTTTCTGCATCTATTTCATAATCCTTGTTATATAGTTAATGTCACAACATCAGGTTAACAACATAGATTTTGTACTGTTGTTTTGGAAACCTTTTAGGATTATTTTTATCTTGTTTTTATCTGGCCAAAGAAGATTCACAAGATGAGGATATAGTAATATATGGATATTACTTAGAGTTGGAGTACACAGGCTTTAAGTGACTTGTTTAGGTTCACACAATGAAGCAGTGGTGGGAAATGAACTGACAACTTTATGTTTTAATGTCCAGTGCCTTGATGACTACATAAGAGCACCTATTTATTACCTTTGGTTTTATTTTTTGTTGAAAGCCACTTATTTTTGAATCCAATTTGGTTACCATGACATAGCTAGCAAGTATGTCATGAGGATAATCATAAATTCTTGGTGGGCACAAATCTGACGCGGTGGCTTTGGAATATCTTCAATCTAATGTCCTAATAGCTTTTTTAATTTCTTAGATGCTTCAATACATTCATTGGTTTGTGTTTTCAGTAATATTTGTTTTTTTACCCATCTGTTTATCTTTAAATTGTGATATCTATCTATCTGTTTGTCTCTCACAGGGATGATGTTTGCATACATTAGGCGTTAGATAAAATAGAATGATTGTTTTGCAGAGACAACTCTAGTTTGGGCTCCGATTTAGCTATTTTCCTAGGCATGTTTTATTTGCCTGTTAGATTTTATGGAAGAACCTTCTTTGATGCTTAAATTCAGAAGACTCAGTGGCATATATTTGTTCCACCAGAAATGTATTTTTATTTTGTTCGCTGTGAAAGCAGGTAAGACTCAGCCCTTTCTATAAGGGAACTGAGGTCATTTATTTTTAAACACCAAATATAAAGTCAGGATAGAGCTCAAAGCCCAATGCCTTTCCTCTTTTAGGTGGAGAAGTAGCTTGACAGACTGCCATCTCCATGTGAAGCAGCATGACAGATAGCTAGAGACTTTCTTTTAAGTTTTTTTAGCCTAGGACTTTGGATACTCTCCATAACCAGTTTTCACTCAGAAATCAAAAATTCACAGAGGCAGTCCATATGTCTTATAAAAAAACAATTTCCTGCACATCAAGTACATAAATACAATGCAATACAATACTGTCAGCATGCATGGCCATTCATACCTGAAATGCGTCATAGAAAAGGATCAATGTTTCATCTATCTATTTTCAGAATTACCTTATTACAAATAAGGGATATGAAGAAATGGAGCCTATATTATTTGCAATGGGTACAGGGTAAAAAACGAAAACTTAGGATGCCTTGTCCTCTGCATACGACGGGGTATCCAAAAATTCCAAAAATCTGTTAACAGTACAGGAGTATGGTGTCGTTATTGAATATGCCGCTAGGACGTATGCCGATAAGTCTAGTTAATCGGTCTGCCACATGGCGTACTGTTGAGTTGTTCGAGTGCGTATTTCTGGTTTTTATTCTATAATTGTGTGAGAAGCTTCTGCAATTTCTTTTTCCCCCTAAAGAAACCCCTGTAGAATTTCAAGAGACAATGGTGATCATGTTTTTCAACAAAAATGGACTTGTTCATTAAAAGCTTCTTCCCAATGGGCAGACTGTTAATCAGTGACATTACATTGAATAGCTGCGGCATCTATAGGGAAAGCATTGGGAAAATGTTGAGAGAAGTGAAGCATGTAGAACTTGACAAATCTCACTCTCTGTGACTTCTTTTGGTTCCTGAAACTAAAATTTAGTCTGAAGGGAAGAAGATATGCTACTGTGGAAGAAATCCTACAAAAAAGGAGGCCATAGATAATGTAACAAACAAAGAGTGCAGGAAATGTTTTCAGGAATGGAAGAAGCACAGGGACAAATGTATGTGGAAGGTGATTGAAAGGGATTTGCACTAAATTTATAATAAAGTTTTTTTTTGTTAACGATTTTTGGGTTCCCCTCATACATCCACACTGCATCAGCTTCACTGTAGAAGTCAACCTAACATGCCAGTCTTTGGGATATGAAAAACTGAAATACCTGAAGCAAAAAACAGGTTGACTTGGAGGAATACTGCAAACTCCATGAAGACATTGAACTGGCAGGATTCAAAGCAAGTGTACCTAACCTATGAGCCAGTGCGCCAGCCAAAAGGGTCGATTTCTCTAAAAATTATTTAGATACACATTATAGCAAAACATTATCACACGGGACATAGTATTAATATACCGTGATGAAATAAAAGTTGAATCCAGAGATTAAAAAACGGAATTCTCCTACCATAGAGGAATTGACAAATGTCAGTGAAAAGTACAATTTTATATATTATATATTAGATTAGGGCGGCACAGTGGCGCAGTGGGTAGCACTGCTGCCTCGCAGTAAGGAGACCTGGGTTCACTTCTCGGGTCCTCCCTGCGTGGAGTTTGCATGTTCTCCCCGTGTCTGCGTGGGTTTCCCCCAGGCACTCTGGTTTCCTCCCACAGTCCAAAGACATGCAGGTTAGGTGGATTGGCAATTCTAAATTGTCCCTAGTGTGTGCTTGGTGTGTGGGTGTGTTTGTGTGTGTCCTGCGGTGGGTTGGCACCCTGCCCGGGATTGGTTCCTGCCTTGTGCCCTGTGTTGGCTGGGATTGGCTCCAGCAGACCCCCGTGACCCTGTGTTCGGATTCAGCGGGTTGGAAAATGGATGGATGGATGGATATATTAGATTATACACCCCTAGAATAAATAAATGTGGAATCTTTAGTAAGCAGAACTCACAGCTATTACCCAGGCATTGATTTTCTACACCTACTTTTTGAATTACACTGTCATGGGAAAGAAGCATTGTGAAACATCTACTCATCCCAATGTTTTTTCCTTAGCAAAGAAGCTCAAAATGCATTAACAGTTCAAGGACTCAATTTAATAAGACTTCTAGGAGTGATAGTGAGGATGAGCGATAAGAAATTATTCATTACAATGCATTTAGAAGTCGTTTCTGATCTTGTGATCAATGCAGCTATGAGCAAAAACCTGACCTTTGGAATCACAATTTAAAGGAAAATCCCACTTCTCCTATCTAAAAATTGTGGAAGAAAAATAAGCCACAATATTTTAATTTAACAGAAGGTGGTCTGATTCAGGACTTTAATGTTAAAGTTCGAGGATCAGCATTATTGCTAATAATGTCCTCCTTTTGTTAAATTAAAATATTTTGGCTTATTTTTCTTCCATCTATCCATTTATCTATCTATGTAAGTTTTATTTAAAGAGCATCTGTAAAAAGTCAAACTTCCCATCGGGGACACATAAAGTTTTATCTATCTTTTAATGTCTGCCATAATACAGTGATGAAGGAGGATTATAGTTTTCTCAGTCACTACTGATGACATGGGCTGCAATGATTCTGGTATACAAACCTTTAAACTAGATTGCTTGCAAGGAAAACCCAATTATTTACAAGACAAACCAATGTTGTCAAATATAACATTCCTTTTTTAAAATATTAGTTTTTAATGCATTGCCAGTTGACTTCGACAACCAATCTGAAATGATAGAGGCAAGAGATTCACAAGAGTCAAAGACAACAGTATACTGGCATGAATTACAATATCTGAATAATAGCTAAATGAAAATGATAAAAAATATGTATTACTAGTGGTTAGACATCCTTCTGAAATGACAATACAAGATATAGGAAATGAGAAAGTGTGGCACTACATGCCAAAGACACTATTCAGGATTTACTGATCAACACAGGAAACAGAACCATGTCAGGTTACGTTATTAAGTTCAAAATAAATATATTTCAAGTACAAATAAAATAAAGAGGTGTAATTGGATAAAGAGTCATTAATACATAATATTAAAGTGATCACTGTACAAAAATCAAAAAAAGCAAACAAACAAAAAAAAAGAATTGTCCTACTGAATCCAAAACAAGTTTTTAAAGGTTAAAGACAGTGAAGACATTTCTCTGTACCACTCCAGTCAAAACGTAGTATTAAAGACTTTATGCAGCTGTAGAAATGCATAAGGACAATCACTGAAAAAGAGCAAGAAAAATCAGGAAAACTAAGCAGATGTTTGACTAAAGTAACTGCAAAACAGAAAATGATTAGAATGCCTTGGATAGAAATAAAAATGAGCTCCATGTTTAATAATTTTTAAACTGAAAAGCTTTATATTCTTCAAGCACTTACATCCTAAAAGACAAAGAAAACAAAATCCTTATGGGATTTGGCCAGTAGCATTACAGAAATATTTATTTTTTTCTAAATAAATTTTAGTCACCATATTCCAGCAGTCGATTCAGACCACAAATGTACAGATAACTGGAAAGTTACAATATACACTGCTTAAAAAATTAAGGGCACACTTAATCATCACAGTATAACACCAAGTCTGTTAAGCTTCAGAGATATCAATCTGTCCAGTTAGGATGCATAAGTGATTGTGAATCAACTTCACCTGCTTAGGAGCAAATGAAAGTGACAACAGGTGCAGTGCAGAGGCAGCAGTAAGACATCCTCCAAAAAGGGAGTGATGGCCACAGACAGTTGCTCTCTCCTTATCCTTCCTGACTGATTCTTCTCTTGTTTTTCATTTTGCTACTGTCCTTGTCACTAACGAGGTGGTACCTGCAGCCGATTCAGGTTGCACAGGTAGTCCAACTCCTCCAGGACAGCACATCCATGCATGCTGTCACAAGAAAGTTTGCTGTGTCTTCCAGCACAGTCTCACGAGCATGGAGGAGATAGAAAGAGATGGGCCATTACATGAGGAGAGCTGGACATGGCCGTAGAAGGGCAACAACCCAGCAACAGGACCGGTATCTGCTCCTTTGTGTAAGGAGGAAAGGAGGAGCACTGCCAGATCCCTACAAAATGACCTCCAGCTGACTAGTAGTGTGCATGTTTCTGACCAAACTGTCAGAAAGAGACTTCATGTGGGTGGATAAGGGTCCAACATCCTCTAGTGAGACCAGTGCTCACAACCCATCACCATGCAACTTGATTGACATTCGCCAGAGAATAGATAATTGGCAGCTCCACTATTGGTGCCCCATTCTCTTCACAGATAAGAGCAGGTTCACACTGAGTACATGTGACATATGTGAAAGAGTTTAGAGACTCTGTGGTGAATGTTATGCAACATCACCCAGCATGACCGATTTGGATGTTCTGGGGAGGCATACCTTGGAGGGTCGCACAGACCTCCACATGCTAGGCAACAGTACTCTGACTGCTGTTCAGTACTGGGATAAAATCCTCAGAGCCGTTGTCAGACCTTACGCTGGTGAAATAGGCCCTGGGTTACCCTGCTGCAGGATAATGCCTGGCCATTGTGTCAGCAATTCCTGCATGATGAAGGCATTGATGCCATTGACTGGCCCACACATTCTTCAGACCTGAATCCACTTGAGAACCTCTGGGATGTTATGTATCGATGCATCTGACACTGCCACGTAGAGACAGATACTGCCCTGGAACTCACTGATGCCCTGATCCAGGTCTGGAAGGAGATCCCCCAGGAACCCATCTGCTATCTAATCAGGAGCATGCCCAGTACGTTGTCAGAAGTGCATACAGGCACATGGGGGCCATACACACTACTGAGGTCACATTATGAGTTGTTGAAATGAAATTCATGCAAGTTGGATCAGCCTGTGATTTCAATTTTTGACTTTGAATTTCGGTGTGATGTTGAATCCAGCTCTTAATGGGTTGGTGATTTTGGTGTACACTGACTGTTGGTACATCATTTTGTTCCCAACAATTTACACATGTATTACTCAGTCAAGTTTTTCCACTTGAATATTTCCTTTATTGAGTATCCGATATGTGAATTAAATGTTCCCTTAATTTTTTTGAAGTATGTATTGTAACTGAAATCCATAAGAAGTGTAACACAGTGGATTCCAGTAATTACAGAACCTACTGTTATAGCATGAAAAATTATGGAAAGTACATTAGTACTAGGGTGTTGTATCGTGTTAGCCATTATGGATGTATTGAGAAGTCAAGTAAAATGACACCTTTTATTGGCTAATTAAAAAGACTGCAATATGCAAAGTACATTAGAAATCTGAAGACTGCTGATGTGAAAGCAATACACTAAGAATACAAAAGATCCTGCCAAAAACAATAATACTACTGGAGCAGTAGATAAGAGCAAAGCATATGTTATAATGTCACCACACTACAAAAAGGTCCTTAAAATGTGGAAATAAGAGGAGAAAAGTGCATCTCTGCGCTAAAGGTCATATCCTAACCCAGGGGTGGACAAAGTCAGTCCTGGAGGGCCGAAGTGGGTGCAGGTTATTGTTCTAACCCATTTGCTTAATTAAAAAAACAATCCCTGTCAATTATTTAATTTCATGGCTTGTTATTGGTTTAACTCTGCTATGTCAAGTCATTCTCATATACTAGATTTTTTTTTCCTTTCTAAGGATATCACGCAAATGATTTGAAGTCTAAAACAAAAGAGTAATTCTCAGTGCTTCACTTTCCTTCCAGGTATTTAATTAAAGCAAATAGTGCATGATAAATACACACAGGTGTAAATGGAAACAAGCTAAATGGAGAAAGGCTGGTTTCTTTTGTAATTTGCATCTTATTGCTAATAAGCAATTAAAACTGAGAATACAGCTGTTTAAGACTAAAATAAGCAATAAGGGTACAAAATCTAAACAAGCGAGACAACTAAAATGAAGCAAAAGTGTTACTTGAGCAATAAGTGCTTCTTATTAAGTAATTGGGTTGGAACAGAAACCTGCAGCCACTGCAGCCCTCCAGGAATGACTTTGCCCACCCCGGTCCTAACCTGACAGGCCATGTGAATAAAGCCTCTTTAAGCATTTTGGAGACCCAATCTACTCTCAGAAAATAAATAAAGTTGATCCATCAGAATTCTTTCATTTAAATAGTTCAACAGTGGACTGATGTTGTTAGGTTCCAACTATGTTAATCTGTTTGGAACTGTTTTTTCTTTTTGTGTGTTTAAACAAATCTTTGTCTTTATGTGTGTTCATTATGTGTTTAGTATTTTGTAAACTTTGTAATAGCATTTACCTGTTACAGTGCTGTGAGCCTGAACCTAGCAAAGATCACTATATGAAAATAAACTGACGTGAATTGAACAGAGTTATATATGCTGAAATACTAGTGAAAATTAAGGAGGTGCAAACCGGAAAGAACCTCTGCACGTAAAACTTTGTTGTAGGTCATGGTAACCTACTGTACAACAAACTTCAAGTCATGTACAGTAGGTGAAGCAAAAGCCTTGATAATTTTTTTACAAATATCTGGGTAAGATCCATCCATCCATTTTCCAACCCGCTGAATCTGAACACAGGGTCGTGGGGGTCTGTTGGAGCCAATCCCAACCAACACTGGGTGCAAGGCAGGAACCAATCAAGGGGAGAACGCCAACCCACCGCAGGACACACACACACACCCACACACCAAGCACACACTAGGGACAATTTAGGATTGCCAGTGTACCTAACCTGCATGTCTTTGGACTGTGGGAGGAAACCGGAGTACCCGGAGGAAACCCACACAGACATGGGGAGAACATGCAAATTTCTGGGTAAGATATTCTGACAATTTATTTATTAACTAACAAAACATGCTTGATGGAGTTATGTGACTTCCCTGGCTGAAGGTGTTGTGTTTAAAAAATGTTTCTGCAAGCAGGCAACTACAGACGTTAAAAAAGAAACTTAAACTATTGGAGGGCATGCTGAGGTTTTGAGCAGGCAATGTATCTTAGTAGGTTGAGGCTGTTGTGGTTGTGGTCTCAAATCCCCCTACGGATACTGTGTGACCCTAGCAAGTCACTTCACCTGCTTGTTCTCGATTTGAAAAAACAAAAGAAATGTAACCAATTGTATCTCAAATGTTGCAAGTCACATTGAATTAATGCATCAGCCTAATAAGTAAATATAAATGGTGTTAAGGGCCCCCATTCATTTTTCAAGTTTAAGTTCTTTTAAAGAAATTAAATATTTTAGAAGCCAGAAAATATTTGTGGATAGAAGTTGAATATTTTTTAAACTTTTTGTAATATTTCATTATAAGGGGGGTATACGCAAAGTGCAAAACACCAAATTGTTGTTCTACATTTCCTTTCTTTCCACTGTCATTAAAAGTGAAATTCAGCAAGATTTTTCTATTGCTTATTTTCATACTCAAATTATTTTCTGTTTATAATATTAACACATATTTGAGTAGACAGTGCTATTCTATCATCCAGTTCAATAACCTGACGTGGTCTCCATAATCCAAATTGCTGCTAGAAAATAATACACTGTTGGATTCACTCTTTAGAGACCACATTTTAAAGAAAAGCAGATTCCAGGCCTGTGTTTCTTTTTGCATTGGCCTGTGTTCAGCATGCATGCTCTTGCATTGACCCACCATTTGATCATCACAGCTGCTTTTCTCATAATACTACGGTTGCAACACTTAAATATGTATTAAATCAAACAAAAATATGCTATTAAAATCAACATGAGGACAATTAACAAGAGAAACTATAAAGCAGTTTTGTACACAGACTAACAAAATAATAATGCTAGGATGAGCTATCCAAAAAATATTTACAATGTGCACATACTCTCTACATAAAACAGTAATGAGACAATACAGCTACTGCTGAACATCTAGAAAAAAAATCAGTAAGACATATAATAAATTAATAAAATAAAACATATTGTAGAAATAGTACAAGAGTTATGCTATTGTGACTATTTTTAAATAAAGCTACTTCTTGAATAATGCATGATCACATCTTCAAATGAAAAGCAATCAATGTATTTAGTCTCTGCATCTCTGATGAATTTGGTGATGCTATCAAGTTTAAAGAGAACTTTGTTTATACTATATTGCTTTTGTTTCATATTAATATGAATCAGTATTAAATAAATTTTGAAAAAGTTGACTAACCCACTGATTCTTTCAAAAGTCTTTACCCCTTCATTCAGAGAGGGAGAAGAATTAAATTCTTATTTTTAATGAGTTCTACAAGGCTGAAACTAAGTGTTGGATGCAGAGTAAGACGACATCTGCAATTCATAGAAATATTCACAATGTGAAGTTTGTAGTTATTACTGCAGTGAGCTGAAATAAATGAGCAGATATCAGCCACTTTGTGCTGTGAGAGGGTAGTCTTTTGCCAATTCTTTCAACCAAAACTACCAGTCTTGGCAGGTTTTATGCATTACCTTCTGTAGACTATAACCTTGAAGTGTCATTAAACTGCGTATTTCCTAGTTTGTGTCATTCAAAGAAACTCTCTTTCATTTCACTAAAGCATTCCAGTATGGCTTTACGCTGCTGCTTTTTGTCATTGTCTCTTACCAGGTTTAATTTAAGACTGAAATGTAGGTCATTGGCTGATTAAAACGAATACTCTGGTGTTTTAACAGTATGCCACTCATAAGCGTGTATCTGAAGAACATGATGAACAGTTGGCATGGCCAATACAAGCACTGTAATGTAATGACTAACACACTGGACTGTAATCTCAAGGTTCCACAAGTAGTTGTCACTCAGTCATTTTCCAACCTGCTATATCCTAACTACAGGGTCACAGGGGTCTGCTGGAGCCAATCCCAGCCAGCACAAGGCAGGAACAAACCCCGGGCAGGGCACCAGCCCACCAGAGGGCACACACACACACACCAAGCACACACTAGGGACAATTTAGGATTGCCAATGCACCTAACCTGCATGTCTTTGGACTGTGGGAGGAAACCAAAGCACTTGGAGGAAACGGGGAGAACATGAAAACTCCATGCAGGGAGGACCCAGGAAGCAAACCCAGGTCTCCTTACTGCAAGGCAGCAACGCTACCACTGCACCACCGTGCCACCCCTATAAGTAGTTATGTCTGTGTAATATTCTAGTTATATTGGATATACAAAGTGTCCCAGTAATGTATGCTGTGAGTAATTTGTTTTGAAATTTAAATTCTACATTTTCTCTCTCGTTTTCTTTTTCCGATTTGTGCAGATGAATTTTAATGTAAGTAAATGTAAAGTACTACATGTAGGAAGTAAAAATGCTATATCTGAATACATAAAAAGAGGTTGAAAAATCAAAAGTGCACCATACGAGAAGGACTTAGGAGTCATAGTGGACTCATCACGACATCCAGACGGTGTTAAGAAAAGATCAAGAAAACTAATAGTGTGGTAGGTTATAAATGACGTTGTGTGGAGTACAAGTCAAGAGAGGTTATGCTTAAGTTATATAATGCATTAGTATGGTCTTACCTGGAGTAATGTGTTCAGTTTTGGTCTCCATTTTGCAAAGCAAAGCCCAGAGGAGAACAACTAAGCTGATTCTACGACTGAGAGATATGAGCTTTGAGGAAAAACTGAAGGAGATGGCCCTTTTCAGTTTAAGAAAACAGAGATTAAGAGGTACCATAACTGAAGTGTTTAAAATTTTGAAAGGAATTAGCACAGGGGATCCCAGTTGTTACTTTAAAAAATGCTACAAAAAGAACACAGGGACAGATAAAATTTGTTAAAGGTAAATTTTAGAGAGGTTTTTCTTCACGTAAAGAACCACAGACACATAGAATAAATTATCAAGAAGTGTGGTAGACAGTAGGACTTTTGGGACTTTCAGAACTCAACTTGATGTTATTTCAGAAGAATTAAGAGGTTTGAACAGAATAGCTTTGTTGGTCTGCATGGTCTGTTCTCATCTAGATTGTTCGAATGCTCTATCATAGTATTATGTGAGCCTTACAGAGTACTATACAATTTGAGTCATCATGGGATGCAGAATCAGAAGTCTTGAAGGATTTTTAAGAAGGCAGCTTTACAGATAATTGTACACAGGTATAGTTGCATACCTTTTCATTGCTTTAATCAATAGTTCACTGTATTATGTATCTCATCTTCATATTAATAAATGTGAGGCCATAACAAAATCTGTGGAAAGCATCATTTTCAGCCCCATTTGTGCAGCTAGTGATATTTGAGTGAAGGAAGTTTTCTAGAAGGCATCAATGTAGTAGTCCTGTCTGTTTGATTTGAAGTTTCTTTTTTGTTTATAACCTTGATGTTTAATAGTGTGATAACCGTTATTGCCACCCACAAGGATGTTTGAGTAGAACAAAGTGTAGAACTTGCTGGCTATATTGATGACTGGAGTTTTTAGATGTTTTCTATGTGGCTAAACACAAATATGTATTGTTTTTGATGCCAGTGTGATTACATCAACAATATGTACTCATGTTTTTAATTAAGAGAGTACCCTCCATTGAAAAACAGGATTTCCCAGCCAATTCTCTTTTTACTAAAATAAGTTGTACTCCATCAGTGAGACCACTGCTTTAGTCATGAATTCAGTATATTGATATTTTAAAACAAAAAATAGGTTCGTACCTGCAATACCTCCATTACATACCTTCAGGGATGCACTGTCCTAGAACAAATTTAAAGCCATCACAGCATTTCTTTCTGCCAAAAATAAAGGTGAAATTAAGTAAATATTTGTTATTGAAAGAACCCCACCCGAAATTCTACCCTGAGTGTGACCCATCCCACGTCAGTTAGATTACTGTTCTCTCTTTTAGTAGACAATAAATACCAGCAGCTCCACTTGACTGGCAGATTATACATCTAGACACCTAAAAGATCATTTCTGCATTTCTACTTTCTGTTATCAGCTGTGTTCTTTTTTGAAACAGACCCCAAGTCCCTGATCACATTCACTTGAGTCAGAAACATTCTCTTTTGGTAGGTACTTGATAATTCTAGGAAATCTAGCAAGAATCTGTATTTGTGTCATGTCATCCAGCCATGACACTCACCCTGTGTTGCTCGCAGTGAATGATGAAAAAAGTTTTACTTCATGTTATTATGAACAACAGACGTGATAGATATTTTTTTTCCATGGATGTTTTCAGATTGTTTGCTGTTGTTCCTGCCCAGGGTTTGTTTCCTGCCTTGCGCCCTGTGTTGGCCTGGATTGGCTCCAGCAGACCCCCCTAACCCTGTAGTTGGAATATAGTGGGGTTGGATAATGGATGGATGGATGGATGGATGTTCAATTTGGGGTCCTACTGATGCTGTTTGTATCAGGAATACATTATGTCTTGTATATGAAAACACAACATGTTTCTAACACGTCACTACAAGTAGTGCGGAGTTAATAACAGATAATAATGATAATAATTTTGAATAGAGTATTCTTTAAAAGTGCAGATAATAAAGTGACTTATGGGGCACCAGCAGTAGACACTTTTTCAGTGTCTGTTGAAGAAGAAGGCAGTTTTAAAAATAAATGCAAAGCAGTATGAGGAAAATCAGAAACATAAATGTCAATGCAGAAAATCTGCTCTTGTACTCTGTATACAATTTACATAATATTCTATTGCTTAAAAAGGAAAACATTTCAGACTGCAAGAAAAATGGTAATTTGTATACTGAGCTGGTGGAATGTCTCTTCACGTTAGCCGACTGACTGGCAACTGTTAAGTGTAGTTAACATGCATGATGCTCTCTGTGGTACTGTATAAGCAAAATCGGCTCCCATCTGAACATCCAGTAATTTTCAAGTGTTAAAGTTCATTAGTTTTTCATTCAATAACTTCAAGATACCAGCCTCATGGGACAATAACTGGGATGTATGCAGATTGGTGGGATCGCAAAGAAATTGATGTCGAGCGTATACTGAGGTATCACACTTGTTGACTGCTAATCCAGAAAAAGTGAAAAGTTAAATGCTAAAATATGGGTTTTGAATAATTGTCCAATGCTAAAAAACTGTGGCAACTACCAAAAATAAAGGATTACTCAGCCATGCTTCTAAAACTAACAAAAAAAAATATTGGCCCTTTTGTACAAGCTTACAAATAATTTTTTGGAGTAAAAGAAACATATTAACATTATCTCACAACATCAGAAATAAACAAAAACACAAAAAAACAGTTATCACCCTTCTAATGACCTATAAGGAAAAATTGATTTTTGACATTTAATTTAATTTGTAACTCAGATTAAAAAAAATTAAGTACTGTAATCAAAATGTCAAATGTTAAAGCATCAAAACAAAAGTGTAATGCACTCAGGCCAGGAACACACTAAGTTCAAAACCAAAAAACACTAAACTAAGGCTCAAACTAGCGATCCCTTAGGCCGGGTTTATACTTCACACAACGAAAGCTCCAGTTGAGGCTATTGCTACGCAAGCATTGTACTGTTTATACTTGCGTGCATACTTTACGTAAATCTGGAAGATTCTACCAGATGGCAGTGCGAGTTATCATCACAGTGAGAAAACGTTCAGCTTCGTTGTGTTGTGAATTGCTTGCAACATCCATTAAATTCAGAGGACACCTTGCCACAGTATCTCTGAAAAGAATGGATGTTTAATGATTAAATCCATCAATCCAGGGATGCGCCCATTCCAGTAAGCATCAGGCGCGAGGCAAAAATGATCCTTGGATTGGGCATCAGCTCATCGCAATGTGAACACAAGTATACACATACACTAGAGTCATTTTAGCGTCACCAAATCCCCAAACCTTCATGTCTTTGGAAGGAAACCAGAGGACACTGTGGAAACTCACCATAAAAACATGCAAACAACAGGCAGGGAACACAAGGGACATGACTCCCTGCGAGACAGCAGCGCCACCGCTCTACCACTGTGCTGCCCCCACAGTATAATCATTAACAGTATTCATTATTTAAATGAAGTTAATGACTTATCTGTAAAATGTAACATACATGCTTTAATGCATTTCATCGTGAAAGTGATATCAAATATAAATTTAAGGATGTTAAATGTGCACAGAACTGGAATATCATAAATGTAATGTGTTCTGTGTGGCAATTGCTACTGTCAGTTCAGGAGGAAGGCCCTGAAGCGTATAGCGATTAACAACTGGGTCGATTTTTTTTTGACGTTTTCGATGGTCTTCTTTAATGATAAAGTAAACTACGAGGTTAAAGTGGACATTTTGAGATTAAAGCCAAAATTTACACTTTAAATACAAAATAGACCTTTTCACCATGTGCTTAATTTTTTTCTCTGTGACTCAAATACGCTGCCATACATTCTGATGCTGTTGTGAAGAAGCAAAAAAAAAAAAAAAAAAAGACGCCACAGAAGATGGTATGTGAGACTTTTAAAACGTATTGCGTTATTACATTGGGGAATATGCGACACTTGAATATAAAACCACCACAAATGCATTTGTATGTCAGCATTTTGCTTCACCACATTGAACCATTCATCAAACATCAAATCAGGCACATCGATCCTGTAGTATCCGCATAGTAGCTTTCTGTCACATGTACTGTAGATAGTAAACAGAGACTCTGATGTCACGTTCCGACTCTTATCTCACTGCGCACCCCCCCCAACTTTTTGCTAGTATTGCAACTCATACACGTCACGTTAATTTCTGAGGACGTGCTCAGAGGACGCGTCAAATGAACGCTGGGAATGCGTGGCAACCATGATACATGAAGTATAAACTCGGCCTTAGAGTACCATCAGCGTCAATCAGGTGTCCGACTCGTAATCTAGTATAAGTTTCCACTCGGCCCAGAAAAATGGAAGAATAGTAAAATTCACCTTAAAGTGTTCACATTTTATTATTATACAACATTGAAAAATAGAGGATTTTATTTGTTTTGTTTTTTTTGACATCGATCAGCAGAAAAAACTCTTTAATTCAACATGAAAACAGATCTCTGCAATGTGGTCTAAGTTAATTACAAATATAAAACAGAATAATAATTGATCACATAAGTATTTACTCCTTCAAGTCAGTATTTGGTAGATGCAACTTTGGCAGCCATGGCAGCTCTTGAGTTTATGTGCTTAGGTCTCTTTCTATCAGCTTTGCACATTTGGAAACTGCTATTTTACCTCATCTTTTTTTTGTAAATCTGCTCAGGCTCTGTCAAGTTTCCAGGGGATCATGAGTGAACAGCCATTTTCAAGTCAAGCTACACATTCACACTTGGACTGAGATCCAGACACTGACTTGGCCAATTCTGGACATTAAGATTATTATTTTAGGCCATTCCTGTAGTTTTAGCTTCATGCTTGGGATCACTGTCTTATACTTCCTCTTCACCTTTTCCCACTTCTATGTCTTGTTGATGTTCTTGATCAACTTTCTCTGAAGAGCTCGGTCCTATACTGCCTTCCCTGTCAGACCCTTTTCTTTCAGAACTTTTTACTTTATCCATCCACCACCACTTTGGCCTCCCTCACTTTCTCTTCCCCTGTACTTCCATTCCCATCACTCTTTTGCCAACATATTTATCGTCTCTCCTCATCACATGTCCATACCCCTATAACCTTCTTTCCTATACTTAGATACAGTATCTCTTTCACTTTTGTTGTACTTTTGATTGTCTCATTTCTTTTTGTAATTCCACAGATTCATCCCAACATTCTCATTTCTGCCAATTGTAACTTCTCATGTGCTCCCTTTACTGTCCATCTGTCAGCTCCATACATCGTTGGTCTTACGACTGTTTTAAAAACCTGACCTTTAACCTTTGCTTTAATTCTTCGATCACACAATACTCCTCATACCTTCTTTCAATTGTTGCATCCATGTGGGTTATCTTTGCATCTAGTTTTTCCATCTCGGGCTACCAATGATTCTATATATTTAAATTTATCCACCTTTTTCAATAACTCTCCCTGCCGACTAACTTCTGAATCCTAATCATCATTAAACCTCTTACATTCTCCTTCATCCTTCTAACTGCTAAAGCCCTTCTCCTTTCATTGTCTTGCTGGAAAAGGAATCTTCTCCCAAGGCACAGGTTTTCTTTCAGATTGCATAAGGTTTTCCTCCAGGATTTCTATGTATCTTGTTGCATTTGTTTAACCTTCAACCCTCACAAGCCTTCCTGAGCCTGTTGCAAAGAAGCATCCTCACAGCAGGATGCTGTCACATAGAGATAATGTGCTTTTAATAATGTGCAGCTTTACAGGGCTTACATCAGACATGGCATTTAGTCTGATGGCAAGAAAGCTCAAGGTCTCATTATACCTTTGAACTTTCCTTCAGTTGACATGAGAGTCTCCTATGTGCCTTGTGGTGAACTCTAAGCAATATATATATTTATTTAATTGGAGAATTCTGTTTACCACTGTCCAATAAACCTGTGACGGGTAAGGCTCACACCAATAGTTCTTGCCTGCACAGTCTCCCCATCTGCTGCAACTTGTACCTTCTTGAGCCCTCTCACAGATCTCTTGATGACCTCCCACACTAGTCTTCTTGCATGATCACTCAGTTTTTGTAAACGGCCTGCTCTAGGTTGATTTACAGTTGTGTCATACTCATTCCATTTTTTAATGATAGATTTAACTGGACTCCAAGGGATCTTCAATGACTTGGATCTTTTCTGATCTCCATCCCATGTCTTGTGCTTTTCAATTGCCTTTTCACCGAATTGCCTGCAGTGTAATTTTGTCTTTATTGTGTAGGTTTGGCCAGCATACTGACTCCCCACAAGCTGGATGTTTCATTTAGACTTCAATCAATTGACACCCCAGACAGGTGATCACCACTGAACTTGTGATTTCTAAAACCAATTGGCTACACCAGTGATGATTTACAGTAGATGTGTCATGAGGTTATGTTATTGATCTCCAAATAAACCAACATGCTTCTCACACATCAGTACATCTTACCATAGGTAAAGAATTTCAAGTAATAAAGCAGAATTAAGTGAAAATATTCAAGTCTGTGTTGTTTTCACTTGGCCTCATATCAACATTGTTAAAAAAAATACAAGTGTGGAATACAAGGGAAGTTTTTAATTATTGAAGACAGTTATAGAACAAAAGTTTAATTGCTGCAATCAGTATCTGAAAGGTTTGGAAAGAAAACACCATGTGAGACTAACATTTTTGGCAGCTGAGGTTGGAGAAGCAAAACATTTTAAGAGTACTTACAGTATATGCACGTAAAAACTGTCAGTCAGTCAGTCATTGTCTAACCCGCTTTGTTCTGAACAGAGTCATGGAGGTCTTTTGGGGCCTATCCCAGCCAGAATAGGGTACGAGGCAGGAGCAAGCCCTGAACAGGGCACCAGTCCATCGCAGGGCGCAGGTAAAAACAAATGTTTTTATTTTTAGTATCACTCCTAATATTCATTGGTATGTGATGTGGCATTAAGGATCAGACAAGTTATGCCTTGTCCAATGTATGAATCGTGCTATCAGCCTTGATATGTCTGCGCAAGGTACTTAAATTTTAAAGCCTACGGCTCTTGAATTAAACTGAATGGTAATCTACATCTCAGTAAGAACATTGTGGTTACAATAAAAATAGTAAAGATAAACACTTGGGGCATGTTTGATAACTCCAGCCCAGATACCATTGCCAATAAACAACTTTAGAATATTAAAATGCTAGTTTACATAGTAATGTAATAACAATTGGGATGTTTAAGTACCACAATACAAACCTGAATGCACACAATAAACAATTAAGCAGAAGAACAAGAATGTGTTGATCTAATGCATGTGTTTAGATCAGCATTTAAAATCCATTACTATTCTCACAAGTTACTTAAACCTGCAAATGTTTATGAAGTCTATGCTGATAAAAAGAAAAAAAAATGTCTGAACCTGGAACTGATTTTGAAAGTTTCATTTGACCTGAAAGGCTTTGTGTGAGTCACTGCATCCTGTAGACAATTTATAAGCTGTATTATACATGCGGGAGTTTCTTTTTTCACTTGAGCGAATAGCAGTTTGAAAGTTTGTTGTATGTAGTATTTTCAACAGTTTTATCTAAATAGTCATAGAGTGACACATTTAATCATATTTTCTTTTTTGTTGTTTTAATTCTGACTCATATTTATAATAGCATGCCTTTTCTATTACTTTGTGGTATACAGTAGGTTATATGTACTATTTTAATGCAGCTGCAAAACAAATCAATCAAGACTTAGAAGAAAATAAACCTATATCATTATTACATACACAAATTTTCAAAATCATCTTTTGCGGGTCCCAAAAATGTAGTTTCTGTCAAGAAATATGTACTTGTGCTGTTAGTTTTAGGTCAGCAGTTTATTTGCCAGGCTGAAATGGAGCTGGGCTATAAGTGCAGGTATGCAGGGCTAAAATTATATTACATAGTAAATCACAAGTAAATTAGGATTGGTTATAGCCAACAAAAGTAAAAAAATAAAATTCATTGAATGCATATCAGAGTAAACTGACAGTAAGAGACAATAGAAAGCACAGTGAAGTCGGTTTAATTACATTTTGCAAAGTCAAAATAAGTACATATGTAGCTGAACTATGGTGCAAAGGGGGAGATTTGGTGACTTACTTTCAGCAGTGTCTAGACTCAATGAGGCAATTTACTCAGTTCTACATTCTTCACAACTTTATCAGTACTACCTGTGAAAACTTGCATCACTCAGTTACACACTATAAACTTAATGCACACAATGCCACGGAAATAGGTCAGGTTTTCAGTGTAATGTTTGTATATATCAGGGGCTCCTTTGAGTCTCTTATGTTGAATTTCTCCTAGAAACCTGGAAGCAGGATAAATATGGCTCCTTTTGTGTTCCAAATAAGTTTTTCAAAGGACTCACGGGACCAACCATGAAATTTCTTAGTGCAGTGATGTCATGCCAGTTACAAGAACATGAAATCGCTCAACAGCTCTAGAGAAATGATGACCACCACCTGTCTTTTCACCAAATCATCCATCTCTCTATTCTTCTGGCAATGACTGTTTAAGAGCAAATGCTATAATGTTTAAAACAATGAAACAGGAGATGTATGATGTTTCCTGGAATAAAAATGAAAAACAAACAGAAGTCTTTCCCAAAGTAGTCTCTTGTGTAATTTGTGAGTTGGTTTTTCGAGCCAGAGGGTGTAAACGTAGCCATACTCAGTCAATACTCAATCAAGAGTTGTAAATTCTATTAACTGTGCCAAAGCAAAAAACACAAAGACAAAAACTAAGTCAAGACATGAGCTAAAACTAGGGTATTGAAAACAGGACTACTGTTCCTAACCCCACTAGTTCATTGATCAAATCCATTTTTCAGAACAAGCAGCTGCATTGCAATTTATTAGCAGGCTGAAGGGTACATTGCATCCCTAGGCACAGTTGGAATCAAACGCCAAAAAAAGAGACTTCCAAAAGAGAAGCTACGGGTCGGACCCCCAACTGAAATTAACAAAGATGGAGGAGGTGCTACCCCTTTGGAGATTGGCCCTCTTATAATCGCATATGAAATTGATGAGACATTCTCTTTTAGACGGACACACTCATCCTCGCCTAAGACATAGACAGAAGGGGGTGATGGAGTTTCACTTGGAGATGAGGGCTCTTGCGATTGCATATAAAATCAACGAGTGAGGGAGAAGTTGCCATAGAAGATTGGCGTCCTTATGGTCGCATAAAAAACTTTGCTTTGGCACCCCCCTGGCTGGTTCCTACTAGTTGCTAAGAACAAGATCCTCTAGCAATCCATTAGCTGCTCACGGGAGCTTCTGAAATGATGATATGGTGGTTAAATTTTGAGCAAAAAAAAAGAAAAATAAAATCATTTTTCAAACCAAGAAATACACTTAAAGTAATATATACACAGCTCAAAAATAAAACTCGCAAAATAAAATTTTTTTTTGTGCTTCGGATAATTTTTTGGGCTCATTGAATTTTTATAATCTGTCAAAGCGGGTTGTGAAGTTCTCCAATTTGGTTATTGGAGTCCATGGAGATCAGGGTGCCAGCTTGGTAGTTCCTCAGTGAGTTGATGTTTGGGACATTGGCTAATTTTAAGTCATGTCATCATACAGAGGAAAAGCATGTACAGTATTTAAAGTTTTATTTTCTCTTTTCCATTTTTAAAACTTACTTTGTTTGTGTTTTGAATAGTAGATCCAGTACAAGTATGTAGTGACGGTACGTAGTGAACTTGAAAGCTGCAGTCTATTCAAATTAGGCAAACGCTAAAAGATTTGGCAGAAATGGATGAACTGTGCAGTGTATAATGGTGCTTAGGAAAAATCAAGCAATACTATTAGAAGAATAACCTTATACATCACCAAGAGGAATAATTGTTAGCAAAGTACAAATAATTCTTCTTTCAGAAATGGAACCAACCAAATTGGTTCTGGATGATACTGGAAAAGAGGAAGTCGTTCTTTAATTGGACTTTATTGGTTATCCAGTTTGTGAGGATTTTGAATAACTTAATAATTGGCATATTGTTTTTCTAGAACATATAATAAACTCTAAACTATATTTTATTTTTTGACACGTCTCTTATGTTCAGTCTGAACAGCTTTAAGATGGGGAGTTAAATTCCAAAAAAACAGACATGGCAGCAGGTAATGAATATTGCAGAGGAGTTGCTCATTCTTTTTCACTCACAATGAAGGTTTTCAGCACAAGTTGCCAGAAGTTTAGAAACAGTACTAACTCCTGATTAAATGACCATAACACTATAAACACAGGCAATGTTAAAGAGCTAAACTCTAACAAATCATACTTTCTCTGTTTGTTTTGCTAAACACCAGCTTGTTTAACTTTCCACATATACTGTACCCCATGTGAAAAATCTCAGTCATTTTTTGGCAAGTAAAAAACAAAATGTCATCCTCTGTTGGCCTCATTGATGGCAAATCGATCCTGGACTCCAGATGGAAACAGTCTGAATCATCCATGCTGCCGAATTGGCAACCTTCCTTCTTTGAGCTAATACATCTAAAGTTCTCAAGGAGGTATCTGAACATCTTGGCTTTTTTTGTGTTGTTAGGGCTTTAGCAACGCACATGTCTACATAGTGACGGGTTACAAATGAGTGTATGGCAAAAGAGATTGCTGCTTGATTTGTGACTGACAGCCTTTGGCAGCAATGGTGATCAATTCAGCACCAGATCATCATATCAACACCACAGTGTGCCATATGATACTAAAATGTGCTGGGTAGGACAGGACAGGCAGCTAACTTAGATGAACTCGGAGTTGGGTCCTTGACCCTTCAGAATATGTAGATTCAGAAGAATGGAGGATGGTGTTTACTCCAGGTACTTTGTTATACTGGCGAGATCTTTTGTTTTCATGATTATTATTACTTTTTAGCCAAATCTTATTGATCTATCTAATGTATTTATATAAACTTGTCTTTAAGTATGTAATTGTTGTATGGCTGGTATAATTTTCCTGCTACTATTTATTATGAATGCAAAGCTAGGGGTCAGGCCAGGATCTGCATGGGTCTTCCCAGCAGAAACTCATTATTTGTATCCAAGTCCCAAATGTTAATTTCTGGCTTTAGCAGGAGGAGGTCCAGAAATGGAGAGATAGCAAAACAACTATAAATATCACAAAAATAAAATGAAAGTACCACAAGGAGAGGGATGGCTATAAACCCTGTGCTTGAATGGGCAAGTATCTTCATAAATCAATGATTTGTCAACAAAAAATAAGATAAAGAACAAAAGCTCAATAGAGAAAAAAGAAGCAAAAAAGATAGTTGCCTAAAAGGCAATCCACAGCAAAAAATGTCCAAATCTCAGTCCAGCAAACAGAATCTTTAGTATAAATGAAAAATAATCAAAATAACAGAAAGAAAAAAAAATACCAACACCGAAGTCAGCCATACTTAAGACACTCCATAAATGATGAATGATTTGTGCTCCTAGGCCCTACTTGGCTCAATTATATAGCCAGAGGAAGGGCCCAGGAGTGGTGACCAGAGAATGGTTCCACCTCTCGGTGGGGTCCACCCATAAAGAACATTGAGCAAATTAACAGTTACTGGGACAGTGTACCATTATACGCATAAAACACATAAAAATGAAACACATTGGGCCAATTGAAGTGTGCTATCAGCTAAGGACGATTCTGTGCTGATATGGTCTAAGTACGTATTTACAGTAACAAGACTAACGTTTGGGTTTATCACTGTTGAAGTGTGCTCCAGAGCTGTAAAATGGCAGTATACCAAAACTAAGACTAACTGCAGCTGCAGTGTGTTTCTTGGAGTCGGAGAAGGGGAACAAATTTGTGTACTAATATAGACCACCTTGTGAGCAAGTTTAGCAGAATTAGTACAGTAGGTAATGTTATAAACTGAATTTTGTTATAAAATGAATTTTGTATGCATCAGACAAACTGTTATGGACATGAAAAAGCACCAATATGCTATTAAAAAATACGGAAACCATATTTTATATTTGGACTGAAGTACATCACGATTCTAAATCAAATATATTTAACTCAATGCTACAGAAAAATATGGATCAACATACACATAACCATTAATCTTCATTAGAAAGATGCAGAGTCAGTGTCCCTAATTAGGAAATTGCTTGGTTGCCGGTTTGGAAACTGGCCTTGAAAGATGCTGTCAGTTTCTTCCATGCTATATTTCATTGGAGTGTCATGGAGGTATCTTTGAAAGTTTTTCTCCAGATCTGATATGAGATCTCTCACAATATGGATTACATAGCACTTGTGCTCTATTGATGAGGCGTTCTTTAAGAATATTGTTCCATCTCTGACTATGTTCTTTTATACTTTGGTAACTGTTGGCTTAATTTGGTTATTACAGTAGAAAAAATGGGGGTGTAAGAAATTACCAATATCAACTTTTCTGTATTATCTGTATAACTGGGAAGTGAGTTACTGAGGGATATTTATGCTTTAGATGTGATTCTATTAACGTGTACCTCTTGTGGTCATTACTTTTCATATGGGAATTTTAGGGCCTTTTCATGCATCAAAGTGTGTAACATTTACGATAACAACAGCAATACTCATTTCAGTCTAATGTAGCTTAACTATTGCTATTATTTTTAAATTTTTTTTTTTTACAATATTTATTTCTGTACCACATTTTCATGCAAAGGATATAGGTGAAAATGATTTACAAGATATCAGAGAAATAGTTACAAGCAAAAAAAAAACATATTACAATTAGATAAGAAAAATAATGAATATATATATATATATATATATATATATATATATATATATATATATTGTGGGATATGGCCAGCCATTCACCCTGGCCAATACCCCCAGGCCGCTAGATGGAGACCTCCTTGCAACGTGGAGATGCCCCGAATTCCAGCAGGGCATCATGGACTATGGAGTTTTAATACACAGTCCTGCTGGATAACGTCGGGGCCGCCAGGGGACGCTGCAGGGAGACATAGACAAGTTTATTTTCCATACAGCCCGGAAATAAATCCTAGTCACATGGTTGAAAGAAATAAAGTGCTTCCAGGCTGATGAAGAAAAGAAGTTTTTACCTGACCCGGAGGTGATAGAAAGTCACATGGACTGAGGGACAGAAACACTTCCAGGTCACGGACTATAAAGGACTCTGGGAAATCCCAGACTGACGAGCTGAGTTGGGAGGCAGGGTGGCTAAGCGTCTGGGAGTGGAGGAGTGTTTATTTGATTATTGATATATTGGAGTATAGTGGAGTGGAGGGTGCTTTGTTCACATTTACTATTATAATAAATAACATTTTGGATTTTTATCTGGTGTCTGACGTTTGGTCTGAGGGTTCAAGGGGTCACGGGGACACATAAGCTGTCACAATATATATATACTGTATATATATAGTGATATATGGCCAGCAGTTTATCCCGGCCAATGCCCCCAAGCCGCCAGAGGGAGCCCTTCCTGCAATGTGGAGGTGCCCTGAATTCCAGCAGGGCATCATGGACCTTGGAGTTTTAATTCACAGCCCTGCTGGATACCGTGGAGGCCACCAGGGGACACTGCAGGGAGGCTCAGGGACTTATATTTTCCATATAACCCGGAAGTACTTCCCAGTCATGGGGACAGAGGAAATGACATACTTCTGGGTTGAAGAAAAGAAATAGTTTTCATCTGACCCGGAAGTGCTGGGAAATCAAACGGACTGAGGGAGAGAGGCACTTCATGGTCAGGGACTATAAAAGGACTGTGGGAGATCACAGCAGTGAGCCAATTGGGGAGGAAGGGTGACTGAGCTGATGGGAGTTGGAGGATTAGGAATTGGGATTGATTATTGTGTTTATTGATTATTATTGAGTATTGTGGAGTGTAGGTGCTTTGTGCACACTATTATTATAATAAATTTAAATATTTGGACTTTTACTTGGTGTCTGACGTGTGGTCTGAGGGTTCAAGGGGACGACAGCACCCTCTGTCACAATATACAGTATATATATATACATTATATATATACTGTACTGTATATACACCATATATATATAAATATATAAATATATAAATTGTGAATTTCCCCTTGGGGATTAATAAAATATCTATCTATCTATCTATTATATATATAAATATATATATTCATAGCATTCGTAGTCTGAAACACGATCCGATTGTATAGGAACACGTGTCGCGTACACTTTGCATTATTTGACAGTAAAACTATACAACATTCTATGATCTGCTTCTCGCGACTGAGTAACCACGTGCGTTACCTGGTAGGTAACCACCCATACAATCAGATCGTGTAAAGGGGGCTTAACCGCTGACGTTTGAGGTTTGATCCGCACGATGGGTGCAGTGGAGTGTGTACACCTGATGAGCCCAAAATAAGGGCGAAACACGAGTCGCATACTCTTTGCATTATTTGACAGTAAATATATATATATATATATATATATATATATATATATATATATATATATATATATATATATATATATATATATATATATATATATACACACACACACACACGTACATATACAGCATATCATATAAAAATAAATACCATATATACTCGCATTTAAGTTCTCCTGCAGATAAGTCGGGGCTTGATTTTACTATATAATTTCTGGTATTTTATAATGTCAGTCATATAAGTCGAATGTGGAAAACTCGCGCTATTGGTCCAATAGATCATGATATGCTAACGCCCACCTGAGAGAGTAACCACACAGACACAATACTTAGAAAAAAAAGGCGGTGTGCTATGTGACCACAGGGTAATACCCAAACTATTCCGAAGCAACGATTGCACTGTTTTGTGTTTTTTGTAGCTCATCCCCTCATACACCTTTATCATAAGAGCATCCCTTATCTGCGATGGAGCGTTCAATCAGAAGAAAATATGAAGCTGGTTTTAAATTAAAAGTCTTTGAAGTGGAAAAAAGAAATTGGTAGCTGCGCTGCTGCAACAAAATTTGATGTATCCGAGAAACTGGTGCAAGATTGGAGGAAGCAAGAAGATGTAAAAAAAAAAAATTTAATTAAGTATCTCATTTTTGAATGGGCGTATAAGTCAAGGTCTGATTTTATGATTGATTCTTCGGGTTTCAAAACCCAACTTATATGAGAGTATATATGGTAATTCACACTTACATAGGACAGATATATAATTTAGAGAAGTAGAGTCCTTAAATATAGAATTGTTTTTTAAGTCTGTAAATGTGATTCCAATGATAAGGTTTAAGATTGCCAGGATGGACAGAAACAATAAAACTCCTGTTAAGCTGGATGAAAAAAAAAACAGAATCTGCAGGGGCATTCTAACTAGCATAAATGTTAAGTATTTTTTTTAATGCTCAGTCTTAGATGATTTCACATAGTGGGTCATGTGGTTTACATGAGGATGTACTTTTTCCCTTTGCCATGTCCTTTAAAAATCAAGAGGAATGTGTAACGGCACGTCGTTAATTGAGAGAGGGCAAAGCGTTAATTGCCTGCATGCCACTGTTAACTGGCAATCAAATGGTTACCTGAGCAAACCAAGGAGCAGCACAATGCCACAAGACTAGCAACTTGGGATTGATCTTGTTCAGTTGTTCACTAAGATAGCACTTAGAATTGAGGATCATCTCTTAGTATTACCATACTTCATAGTCTGGTCTTGATCCTCTGCTGGTATGACACATCTCATTTACACTGAAGCTGATCCATAATTAGTTAAGAACACAAAAGCAATAATAAAATACATAGAACTATATTAATAAATAACATTGTTTTGTTTTCATAAATCTTTGTTTGCTCTTTCAGCTTGTCTTCATTGAGGAGTGCTATGTAGGAATAAAGAGAGTTGAATTAAAATTGAAATCGTCATCTGTCTTTTTTGGAGTTGGAGATGGGTAACCATTTGTTCTATAGAATTTTGCTTTTAATTTTCCAAAACATGTATAGTGAGTAGGTTTGTAAATGACTATTTAATCCTGCTGGTCTTTGTGTATATTTTTAGACTCATTCTACAAAAGAAATTAATAGTCACTCATTCAAAATATGGGTGTTTACAGAGATGTGTTTGTTATAATATGAAAAACCACTGAAAGGAAAACAAGAGAGGATCAAACATTGTTGTTTTAATGTGTCTGAAATCAAGGAGACAGAAAATTGAAAGGGTAACAACAAGGTTTGGTTTCAATTATGCCATGTAATGTTCATCTTTGCTTTCAGCTTTTCAAAACAATAGCAAACAATGTGAATCTCAAGAGCTGTCACTCTCAGGAGGGTTAAAAATGAACTGGCGTGCGATTATTTTTGAAGATGTGTTCGGAATCTCTTTATATAAACAAGTGATTTGTGTAATGCAAAGGAGTGGAGCAGTCCCTCGAGTCTGTCCCTATACTCAGACGTAGAAGTGAAATTCCTTTAAAGTCATCTGGCAGAAGTAGCAAAGTTACCCTCTGCCTTTTCTCAGGAAATGTCATTTTGAGATTATAAATGATCCTTAGAAAAAGCTTGATGGTTTCAGACTATACATTTTCTCCTGCTGCACATTGTCTCTCAATATTTCCTTGGTGGCTGTTAACATTATAATCTTAATCACTGTATTCTTTGGATTTATGCTTTTTTCATAGGAAAGAAGTAAAGAACCTAAAAAGAAAATCCTGAAAAAAAGCAGCTTTCTTCAATCCATAATTTAATAAAAATGTCAAAAAAAAAAACATGTTTATCGTCAGTGTTCAAATATTGCATAAGGTATTTGGACATAAGGGGAAAGTGAGACTAGTTACATGGGTGTCACTTTCTTTAACACTATAAACTTCCAGTTTATAAACTTGTAAATCAAATGTGAACAATTTCTCCAGAGTATAAAAAATGGCAGTTAAATACTGAAGCCTACACATGGATGGATGCTTATAGATTAGTATCAGCATATCAAAGTCCCTATTTACTCAAATTTGCTCTATGGTTTCTTCAGTCTTAAAACTACATGTAGAGTAGTGTCTGAATTTAAATTGCTTGATTTATACTTAAAGTAAGGGCAAGTTCAAACAAAAAAGGTCCATGCAACAAACATATATAATAAATAACTACAAGGAGGATTGATGTACCTGCAGTATGCACAATTATTTTTTCTAAGGAAAAGTTTACAGTTGATATTCAGCTGGATTTTCCTAGTCTGATACCTTACTCATCAGTTCAACTTTAAAAATGTGATGACATATCATTTGTTAAGGCTTGCCTTTGGATGTTTTTGTTGGACAGAATTTTAACTGTTGGAAAGATCATTTGAACCATTTGAAATTCAGCCAATGCACAACATATGACGCAGAACAGTATCTCTTGTGCATGCTTTGGAGTCACCCGAGTTCAGGTGTTTTGCATTAAGATGTTTCTCTACATTATTTTTTTTTAAAGTAGTAAACAGTTTGCGACCTTGTTTGCACTCTCATACACAAACAGAAAGAAATTAAAATAAACAGACAAATCAATAAATACACATATGTGTACATACTATTTCCTAATGCAGTTTATTCCTTTACATTATAACCATAGCCTATCCTGGAAGCACTGGTCCCAAGGAGGAATAGACCCTAGATGTAAAGTACTATATATAGGATGAAAAAATGTGAGGGACATCAAATTTAGGAGTTATACTGGACTCAACACTATCACCTGCCAGAGAGTGTTCAGAAGCCATTAAGAAGGCTAACAGATTTTCATGTTATTTAGCGCCCTGATGTGCAGAGTCGAAGTCCAAGGAGGTTCTGCTCAAGCTTTGTAACACACTGGTGAGGCCTCACCTGGAGTACTGAGTACAGTTTTGGTCTCCAGGCTACAAAAAGGGCAAAGCAGTGCATGAAAAAGTCCAGAGAAGAGCGATTAGGCTCATTAAAAGAGCTGAGCCTTTTCAGTTTAAGCAAAAGAAGATTAAGAGAAGACATGATATGAAGTGTTTAAAATTACGAATGGAATTACTGCAGTGGATCAAGACTGTGATTTTAAAATGAGGTCATCAAGAATACAGGGGCTCAGTTGAAAACTTGTTAAGGGTAAATTTCGCACAAACATTAGGAGGTTTTTATTTACAAAGAGAACCATAGACACATGGAATAAGCTACCAAGTATGTGGTAGACAGTAAACTTTTAGGGTCCTTCAAAACTCGACTTGAACTTGAAGAATGAAGTGCATAGGACTGGTGAGCTTTGTTGGGCTGAATGGCCTGCTCTTGTCTAAATTGTTCTAATATTCTGTTAGGCACCAGACTTTCGCAGAAAACATACTTCTACACATTTGAAACGCAATTCTCTTTTACATACACATTTTGGGATGTGAGCTAAGGCTGCCATAAAAAGTAATGAAAAGTAAAGTGAAAAATCAAAACGCTCAACACTTATTTAACACATGTTTGTATATCAAGGAGCCGGAGAATAAGACATTGCAAGAAAGAATTTCACTGTACTCTGTATATATAACAATATTACTATAACTATAAAACAAGACTCTAAAGAGGGTGTTGTAATGGTAGTAAGGCAATGTTTTGCCCTGTCCATGATATAACAGCAACAGATTAAGCAAAGTCCATCAACCTAATTAGAGAACGTATTTGGCAGTAAGCAACAATAAGCAACACCAGGTAGTAACTGGACCCAATCACAACCAATGCATCATCACACCACCCTAAATAAACAATTACAATAATAATATGAGTAATGTATTCTGACTGAAAAGGAAAAAATTATGAGGGATGACCAGGACATGGTCAATAAATAAAAATAAACAAGGATCAATTCTGGAAGTTAGAAAGAAAGTCTAAAAAGCCAAATCGCTAGCCAAAAATTAAATCTAAAAGTCACTAATTTAAATCAATCTCAGATAATTCCAGAAATGTATGCGGTGACCTTTATATAGATGACATCATCTGTTGTGCATCCCCAGTGCATCATGGGAAATATATATATTTACAGTATATATATATATTTACAGTATATTATATATATATATATATATATATATATATATATATATATATATATATATATCTATATATATGCATTAGCTGTCCCCGCCACAGCTCCATCCATGTACTAGTGAAACAGGACAAATTTTAAAATCAAAAAAAAAATTTTTTTAAATGTAATTCTGGCCAAGCGGAAGGTAGTTATGCTCTGATGTGAAAAGTTGGCACTGTGTCCGATCGTGTTCAGTTCTGACAGGAGAACATCCACCAATGGGGAGAAAAGCACATGGCCATGATATCACTGGCAATCAACAGCTACCCTGTAAAACACATGTAGCTCTGATCTCTCTCTCAAAAATGTCAAACGTTACTCCTTAACAATCTGTAGATGATAATGTCTGTTGAACAAACAGGTATTGCTAGCTAAGAGGAGGCAAGGTACTCTGCAACTCGTGGCAAGAGGTAGACTAACTTGAACGGAAGTATGCACGTGAGCAAAGAGGGCCCGCCCCCATCACCTCAGCCACTCTCTCGGATTCACGTAAATTAATCGATACCGCAACTATGATACTTCGCACAATGAGAGAAGTCGCAAAATCAACCGTAACATCTCAATATGCAAGTATGCATACATTTGTGCTAGTGTGTGTGCTGTTTTTATTTATGTATGCATGTACATAGTAAATCATATAACAACTAGCATTGTTTCGATTCCCCTCTTTCTCCACCATGTTATTCGCAGAACAAAGTCCAAGCTTTGAGTTCCTTAGTAAAGTGCCGAACATATAAAATATGGTTATTGCTTCTAAAAGGCCCAAATTATGCATACTAACATGTAGATTGTGCTTCAGGGGTGTGTAGCTGCTTCATCTTCTAGGTTTTTTCCCTTTCGAAATATTAAGTTAACTTAATCTTTAATTTGTGCAGGAATGAATCTTAAACTAGTATTCATTACATTTGAGTAGTTTGTACAATCAACAAGTAAGAGGAAGAGCAAGCATGGTGGTCGATGAGACAGTCCATCCATTTTCCAACCCGCTGAATCCGAACACAGGGTCACGGGGGTCTGCTGGAGCCAATCCCAGCCAACACAGGGCACAAGGCAGGGAACCAATCCCGGGCAGGGTGCCAACCCACCGCAGGACACACACAAACACACCCACACACCAAGCACACACTAGGGCCAATTTAGAATCACCAATCCACCTAACCTGCATGTCTTTGGACTGTGGGAGGAAACCGGAGCGCCCGGAGAAAACCCACGCAGACACGGGGAGAACATGCAAACTCCACGCAGGGATCACCTGGGAAGCGAACCTGGGTCTCCTAACTGCGAGGCAGCAGCGCTACCACTGCGCCACCGTGCCGCCCATGAGACAGTCTGTTGATTTGAATTCAAAGCACTAAAGATCATGTCATATTTAACAACTTTTACAGCGATTTTCAGTCATAGACTACATTTATTAAATCTTAGCGAGTTGAAAGTGGTCCATGGCACGTTTCTGTGAAGGCCAGTTGTCTAGTCTCGCATGTCCAGTGACTCACTCAGACTAGTCTGCAGCTCACCCAAACATGTCACAGTACCAGTGATTTTAAATAATATTTAATAATATTTCATATGGGTGGCACGGTGGCACAGTGGTAGCGCTGCTGCCTCGCAGTAAGAAGACCTGGGTTCACTTCTCGGGTCCTCCCTGCGTGGAGTTTGCATGTTCTCCCCATGTCTGTGTGGGTTTCCTGCCCACAGTCCAAAGACATGCAGGTTAGGTGCATTGGCAATCCTAAATTGTCCCTAGTGTGTATGAGTGTGTGTGTATGTGTCCTGCGGTGGGATGGCACCCTGCCAGAGATTTGTTCCTGCATTGCACCCTATGCTGGCTGGGATTGGCTCCAGCGTACACCCGTGACCCTGTGTTAGGATATAGCGGGTTGGATAATGACTTACTGCCTGAATATTTAATATTTATATTGTTAATAAAATTAAGGAAACACTTAATCATCACTGTCCAACACCAAGTCAATGAAGCTTCAGGAATATCAATCTGTCCATTTAGGAAGCAAAAGCAATTGTGAATCAACTTCACCTGCTTTGGAGCAAAGCAAAGAGGCAACAATAAGACATCCCCCAAAAAGGAATGGTTTGGCAGGTGGTGGCCAGAGACAATTGCTTTTTTCTTATCTTCCTCACTGATTCTCCTCTAGTTTTCCATTTTGCTAGTTTCCTTATCACTACTGGTAGCATGAGGTGGTACCTGCAGCCGATTCAGGTTACACAGGTAGTCCAACTTTTCCAGGACACCACATCCATACATGCTATCTCAAGGAGGTTTGCTGTGTCTCCACGCACAGTCTGAAGAGCACAGAGGAGATACCAGAAAACGGGCCTTTACATGAGGAAACCTGGACTGGGCAGTAGGACCAGCTGTTGAGCAGCATGCACTTTGTATAAGCTGCACATTGATAGAATGGAAGTATTTTCAATTCATACACGCAAATGCATCATTGGATGGAGCCTTGATGCGTACACGTGTGCAGTCTACTGCACCAATGACCCTGGGTAGGTTGACAAGCTCATAAAACCCTTGACTAACTTCTACTTGCCTTTTCTCACCATATGAGAAGTGGATATACATAATCCTGCATTAATGTTAATATGCCATTAAGTACTCCAGGTAGTATATGCAGCTCATTGATGGCTGAGAAATCCCGGACCTGTCTGCAAACTCCCTCTGAAATGTTCCTGTAGCCAAAAAGACAAGTGTCGACAGGACTTGCAGATGTACAAATACGTCATGGCTTCTTGTTGTTACTATTCTCAGAATGGGATCCATAATAGTGCATAAATCATCAGAAATGGTCTGGGTAGTCTAAACAACTAATCAACAATTCATCACTCTTGGCCAACACATCAGCGCATTCCCGGAATCTGTGCTCTCTCTTCTCAGTGAGCCCTGGGCCAAATCATGTAGAAGTGCGAGATCAGCAGTTATTGCGTTCAATCAAATCAGGTTCAAATCAATGCCCTTTTATAGGAAAATACACTCAATTAGGTACAGAGGTGTTTACTGAGAAACAAAACAACTGTATTGTTGAATAATCAAACTAGTATCTAATTTAATAGAGATTTAATTGGAAGATGTCATATCTTGTAATTTATGACTCATATATTTATAAGGTATTTATCCATCCATCCATCGTCTCCCACTTATTCGAGGTCGGGTCGCGGGGGCAGCAGCTTGAGCAGAGATGCCCAGACTTCCCTCTCCCCGGTCACTTCTTCTAGCTCTTCCGGGAGAATCCCAAGGCGTTCCCAGGCCAGTCGAGAGACATAGTCCCTCCAGCGTGTCCTGGGTCTTCCCCGGGGCCTCCTCCCAGTTGGACGTGCCTGGAACACCTCATAAGGTATTTATATTGTTTAAAATGTGTTTTGTTTAGGTGGATTGGCGATTCTAAATTGGCCCTAGTGTGTGCTTGGTGTGTGGGTGTGTTTGTGTGTGTCCTGCGGTGGGTTGGCACCCTGCCCAGGATTGGTTCCCTGCCTTGTGCCCTGTGTTGGCTGGGATTGGCTCCAGCAGACCCCCGTGACCCTGTTCGGATTCAGCGGGTTGGAAAATGGATGGATGGATGGAAAATGTGTTTTGTGCAAATGACATATCATGCTTTTTATTATTTATACACACACACACTGCGCTTGGTCCATTTCATTTTTACAAACAGATGGTCCTTACTAAAACATTGATAATCCTTCTATGAAGGCCTTACAAACAAATTAGTACTGCTCACATTTCATGAATGACACCGCTTGGTTTTTAAGAAACAGTCCTCTCAATTACTTTTTTTTTTCCTTAAATGGCAACCAAATAAAAATGAGATGTGAAGTGAGCCAACAGATGACCAGCTAAGTCAGGGCCTTAAACTCCATCCAATTTCAAACCAACCAGTTTCTTAATTAAAAGTTGATTTTTGTTATGAATTAATCCCAATATTTCATTTCATGGCTTGTTTGTGGTCTTTTTCTGTTTTATGGACCTGAGCAGATCAGAGAGACCTTTATTATCTTCAAATGTTGAATGATGGACAAAGGTTAGCTAGTCATGTGCTGGCCCCTTTTCTCTCATTATTGTTTTGATGCTAATTAAGGAAAAAAGAAACTATTAAAAGGGTCTGAATCTTCAATAGACTTAAATAATGAGTTGACTAAAATGAAATTTTCAGATAAGAGTCTCCAACCGCCTCTTATACACATTGAGGGGGCAGAATTTTGAATTGAGGTGGGCAGCTCAGGAGCTACACATGAAGATTCTGGACTGAGATTTGATACCCTGCAGAGGAGGCATCACCACAGGCCATTCAGCGGTAGACCAGAGTGGTCGAGAAGGAGCGCAAGACCTCAGAAGTGTCTCAGTGGAGTTGGACACCCCTGATATAGGGCTTTATCTCAAACCCAAGGCCACATTACAAAAATTAATTAAGAAATAGGTACCCAGAAAGCAAAAAATATTTCAGATGACATAATAAAAAACACAGAGTTTAAATCACTTAAAAAAATAACATCAAAACTTTAAAGGAAGAAAAAAAATGTCAAATCAACTTTTTACATGACACCTGATACTGTAAATTCAAAAAAATGCCCAACTTATTTATAATTTATTCTGCTGCTGAATTCTGAGTTTGATTAAACAAGGGATTACTCACAGCTTACAGATCTTGAAAAAATAATATTGTATTTTTTCAAGAAGTACCTAATTTTCCTAAAGCAAATATACATTAGACAGTTCTATTTTATCTGTCAAAAAACCTATGTGAAATTCTCTGTACAGAAACTCAAGCCAGAGACTTTAATAATCCAATGTCTTCTTAATTATATGCTATGAACCATTTTTCGAGATGTTTTTATGTATTTCAGTACCTTTATTCGTTTATTTATGTAGTATTGTCAGTTTGAATCATCAGAGTTCTTTTTCTACCCATCACCACAACAAGAGGGTCCAATAACAGGGGCTTATTATGTTCCATGTGCAGACGTCTTTAGATTACAGCACAGTCTATTATTCATTTGCAGGATACCCAGCACCTCATGTCAAAACATTACCAACTGAACTATATGGCACCAAAATATTTGAATTTTCAATCATTTTGTTCATTAAATGTTTGTATATTTTTTAACAGTGTATTTTGTGCGATGATAGTATAGCTGTAAATGCAATGTGTCTTTAAGATAAATAGAAAAAAAGCTACAAGGTCAATTCCCTTTTAAGTTTTTTTCTGAATACCATGAAAAGAGAACATATTCCTAAAATTATCACTTGTAAATGAGACAAATTTTGCATTAAACCTAAAGACCAGACTGTTTTTTATCCCAACCTCATATATTCATAAAGCAGTTACAGTTGTCTTTGGGTAGCTGTTCACTTGTAGTTGTCTCAGATAAACCTTCCATTCAGGTGTTTCGCTAGCTTCAATACTTATTTAAGGGCTTAGCCCTCCCACCCTTGTGTGCTCAACAAAGTGGGTTCCTCTTGAAGTTTTTGGATTATTGATAAGCATTGTCTAAACTCTGAAATGGGAGGAACATGGACTGGGCTTGCAAAAATTAGGGACAAGAAGGCTAAGTGCATTGGACAGGTGAAGGGAAGGGCTCCCACTGATCAGGGGCTGGACACCTCAGATTAGGAGCTAAAGCCCTGGAAGCCCACCCCTAACAACTCCACTGGTTCCATTAGCTCTCCGTGTCCAAAGGTCATTGCTTCTCATGTTCTTATGGAGATTGATTTTTAGCTGTCCCATGACCATTAGACTGTGATACTGCCTAGTGTTTCCAATGGGTCCTCTTATAGGAGAAGCACATTCATTTTAGCAGATGGGCTTATTACAACATCCAAAATTTTTTTTATTTCTGAGATTGTTTTGTATTTTTCCAGTTAAAATATCTTTTCTGACATGACCTAAAGTTTGTTAAAAACATGAATTTATCATGCTATTTATGCTGTACTGAATAGCCACAATCAAGTAAAAAAAACGTAAGCAACAACAACTAAAAAAGATTCAGTTCTTGCAAATAAATTCCATCATATGTTCCTTTGCCGTTTATTTTCAGAACCACAGAAGGTGTGAAGAAGCAGCATCTTTTACTATTGGTCTTAAAGGCAGACAATAAGAAACTGATCACTAAAACAAAACCTGAAAGATCTGTCACTTCCTACATAACATGTTTAAATGTGAAATACATGACCTCATTGTCAATTACTGACATGATCTAGGGTGGGCAAAGTTGGTCCTGCAGGGCTGTAGAGGCTTCAGGTTTTTGCCCCAGCCTGATTTTTTATGAGAAGTTAATTATTTCTGTTGAAACACTTAATGCTAAAGTGACATTTTTTGGGCTCCATTTTAGTTGTCTTATTGTTAATTGCTCATTTTAGTCTCAGACAGCTGTACTCACCATTTTTAATTGATCCTTACTAAAAATAAGATACAAATGACTGAGGTACCAATAGTTCTCCATCTAACTTGTTTCTATTTACACCTGTGTGTATTCCTCGAGAACTATCTGGCTTAATCAAATATTTGGAAGGAAACTAAGGAGAAAAAAAAGTGAAGGACTGTGAATTACTCATCCACTTTAGGCTTAAAATCATTTGGTTGATATTCTTAGAAAGTAACCAGTACGGCCTGCTAGGATAACTTTGCCAAATCCTGCTCTAGAAGAAAAGAAAATCACGTCAAACTTGTGTTACAAAAACAGTAAGTAGTGCGCTGTACTTTTTGATGTTTATGGTAGGTTTTTGTATTAATAAGGTGTCATTTAAACATGCAATACAAACAAAACTGCGATATTAACTTATCAACTTATCATAAAGAGAAAATATCCCTGCTTCATGATTAGCGGAGTCCGAGAACTCTGTGCTTCAGTGACCTGTTGTGCTCATAATGGAAGACAGAGTGACTCTGTTCCAGCCCCTACCATACTTTATATAACTAAGTGAATACATCTCCATGAAATGTTGCAATAACTTTCTGCATGCACATCCTACCTCTTCTGAGCCACAAAACTCTCCTACTGCAGCCCAAGGCCAGTTCTATCATTCTTTTATTCGGTTTTATACAATAATTTGATGAGAGAATATCTTTATGGGGTTTTCACTTGCTTAGTTTTCACTTGTAAAATACCTTCCAATTAGTTTTCTTGAAACATACAGAAAAAATTGTGATTAGTGTTGATCGGTGAAATTTACCAAAGCATTTTTAACAGTGAATATGCTGTGTCAGCCAGTGACCGTGTTCACCGAATATTTTTATATACATAAATTTATTGTGTGGCCTGCTTAGGCAAACATTTTTGTCCAAGTGCCCCATGATACTTTGCAAGGCCAATGTGACATCTCAGGGCTATAACAGCCATGCACAGAACATTCACACATGCCTACTGTAAGATCATTGCCGACATGGCCGTAACTGAGTCATAGGCTCAAGAAAAAAAAAAAAATGCAGTTTCAGTTACTGAGATGCACTGACCCCCCCAAAAATGCTTGACAGAATTGTGCAGCATTTTTCCCCGTCTCTAGCCACACTAGTCTCACAGTTGTTTCAAACACCAGGGCAATTCTATTGCTGTAGGTGGACTGTCAGTGAACTTTGTGAACCACCACGGGACTCTCCAGCTGCCCCAACCTGACTCAGACACACAGAGACACGAGTTCCAGCACAGTACACTTTTATATCAGTGGGGAAGCACTTTTTCCTCGCTCGCCAATTCAGCACAGTAAAATCCACCAAGCACACAACAAATACACAGCCCCTTTTTCTTTTCTTCTTCTCCCTCTTTCCACCTCCACTTCTCCCTTGCAAGCTTTGTTCTTTTCCTCCTGACTCTGGCTCTGGCTCCAAATAAAGGTGGGCCTTTTATGCTGGTCCTGGGACAACTCTAGTTGGCTACTTAGCCAGATTTGGAATCACTCCCAGGTGTGGTGGAAGCCCAATGTAGGGCTATGCAGCTCTCCCTGGTGGCCCCCATGGAACCCACCAGGGCTGTCCCGAACTCCAACTCCCATGAAGCCCTGCAGGAATATGGGGAGCCACAGCAACTCAGGGGGGCTGCCCTCCTAGCCGGGCAAGGGCAACAGCCGTCCATCACAACTTTAAAGGTTAAAATGGTTCTTGAAGCCACAAAGGTTGAGAAACACTTTCATGCATGCCTACTGTAAGATTGTTGTCAATGCTGCGCTGTAAGCACTCAAGGAATTCCATTTCAGCTTCTGAGATGCACTGAACCCCCCCCCACCATACAGCGATCAGTGATGTCCAATATTTTTCTGTCTCTAACCACACACTTTTCTTCATTTCACAGTCGTTTCAACTCCCGGGGCTCTTCCATTGCCATTTGTGGGTCATCAGTGTGAAATTGAAACAAAATGTGTCCTGAAGCTACGAAAGTTGAGAAACACTGACAGACTTCCATTCCTCATGCATTTTAAAAAAGTATTTCTAGTACTGCCAACGGATATATAACAGTCATCACTGTGCGCTTTTAACACAACACCGAATGGCTAACTATGCATGCAAATTAGCCATGTGCTCAGCATGCCCTTTCGTTACCCTCTTTGCATCAGAAAACAGAGAAAAACAATGGGAAATAATAATAATAATAAAAAGATTTATTAAAATTTACAAGGTGGTTCTTTATTCTTGATGTAAGAAGAAAGTGCAAAGTATCTGCATAAGATATATGGGAAAAAAAAAATAAAAAGACGACCCCAATGTGCCTGGAGCAGCAATTTAAATAATGTATGGCATGGCTAATGTGACCCCATCAAGATTGGCACTCTCTCAGTGTAATGATCCATATTTTATTTGCTTATTGCTAGTTTGTTGCAGTTTGTTGTATTTTATTTGAGGTATTCGTTCCATCTGCACTCTTTATTGTTTGAGGCAAGGTGGTGTAGCGTTAGCCCTATTGCCTCACAGCTCAGCTCACATATTTGGCCACAATAAATCGGTTCAGAATTGTTGGCAGACCTTTCCCTAGCCATCAGGGACACTTAAAAGACCATTGCATTATTATAATCCACTCAAAACTAGTTACGTTTCTCCTTCCCAATTGAATTCAATGTATTTCACGGAGTTCAGAAAAGTTCCCAAACATTACAGTGACTTTGCTGAGCTCGAGGCAAAGCAAATTCACCGGAGTCTGCTCATCAGTAATTGTGATATTGTGATGATTGACTTGTAGTTTTTTACTTTTTAGTTGGTTTTATTTTGGCAGACTTTAAGAACGATTCGTTATAAAATGAAGATCGTCTCATTGAATATTAATCTGGAATCCGTGAAACACACTGCAGAAACACAACACAAGTTAATGTTCAAATAATATTTTGCATTTTTTCTTTTTCGCCCTCTATGTGCTAACCTTTCCTCTCACACCCCAATGACGTGATAAGTTAACTGGTAACCCTCATCTGGCCCAGTATGAGGAGTGAGAGCAGGTGTGTACTTGAGTGTGCTCTGCAACTGACTGGGGTCCCATCAAGGTTTGGTTCCTGCCTTGTGCTCAAAGCTGACTGCTGAGCCTCTTTCTCAGTGCAACGTGGGGCAAAAAAAAAGGTTCAGAAACAATTTGAAGGAAGGATTATGATGACGGGTTTTGAAAGGTTCTTTAACAGATTTTAAATTTAAGGTATAACATGTTTTATATTGTATATAGGATTAAACAAAAAAAATTAAAACTACTTTGGAATAAAAATAAAGAAACCTACATGCCATTGTTTAAACTGCTGACCCACTGCTGTAAAAACACTTCCTCCTCTTTGGAGCTTTGACAACTAAACCAATATTTTCTAAGTCAACGCAGAATGAAACATTCTGATGACTTAATACTTTAATTTAATTTAGAGACTTATGCTCTTAAGTTTTATAACATGGTGAATCAAAGATTCAGAAACATTATTAAAAGATGCTTACATTATTGATTGTTTTCTTATGCTGACTGTTATTTGAGAATAATGGCTTGGTTGTCATATGACAGGTCAAGGAAACCCAGTCCAGTGACACTATGGGGATGTTGACCGAGTGCACTTTAAATGAACTACAACTATATTGCTGGTCTACATATTTTGCATTCAAACATGTACCATCTAACTAATGTTGTACTTGGTCAAATAAACACAGCAAAATCCCAAAGTATGCATAAATAAAACTGTACAACCACATTGGGACTGATATGAGAGCTCGCCTGTTAGTGACAAAGAATGTCTTTGTGGCAATGTGTCTTTTTTATCATGTCACATAAACAATATTTGTTACAGAGAAGTAACACAATAGAATAAGGTCTACCAAGGTAGATCTAGAAAATACAGTATATTTATTATTATTATTATATTAACCTTTTTTGCTAGTTTGTTACAACAGTAAATTCCCTATAATAAAAAAACAGAGAGCATTTAACCAGGTAACAAAATGTTAAAAGAATTGAGTACCAAATTGAATCCATCTGTATTGGATTTATAACAAGAATACTGAACGGCTTTCTTTTTTTTTCTTTTTTAAAAATGATGCAGCTTTGAACCAAAGAAGAATAAATAACCTTTAAATTCTCCAGAGTATTTCAAGCCAAGGCTGCAGTTGTCAAACAATTAAAAAAAAATGCAAGCTAATACTTCAACTACAAGTGGAAAAAAACAATCCAGCACTTCACTGACCAATTCTTTCAGGGAGATTTTAGTTAATTGGGCCAAAGCTAATATAAACTAAATGGTTTTGTTCGTATGTTATTTGGGAAATGTTTAAAAACCTTAATTCAAAATATTTTCTATTTGACATGCTGCTGGACTCCTCACCAACCCTCAGAAATCCCTGTGGGGATGGACCAAAGTGTGACTATGGGGTCTTTGTTACTGAGACAGAGGAAATCCTTTAAAGTTTGTTTTGGGATACACATGCAGAAAATCAACATAGGAGAATAAAAACAAAGGTGGAGGTTATAGGTTTTTTTTGGACAATGATTTATAAACATAGTCATTACAACAAGCTGCTTCTCACTGAATCTGCAACATAATAAAATGCCATCTTCTCTGTATGTTTAGAGAATTCATTGCATTCTCATAACTGCTACTTACATTCTGCCATATGCTGAGGAGGTGTTCATTGTCTGGAGCATTCAGCAAACAAGGAACTGTTCTTGTAGTTGCAGGAGATTTCAATCAAACAAAACTTTGGTCAGTCCTCTCACAATTTCATCAGAAATAACATTGAAAGAACATTGGATATTATCGCAAATTTCAACCAATGTGCCAACAAGACTAAGTCCCACTATGGCAAGTCAGACCATATTTCTTTGTTGCTACTCCCTGTATAAGACAGTATTAATTCATCTGTAAGAACAAGATGAGGAAAAATGGGGCAGAAACAACACTACAACACTACTAGTTAATCCAATTGAATCCCAGCATTCCCTTTTAAGTGAGTTAAATTCTTTCCCTGGAATCGATCAACTCGAACTACGTAGGATAATTTTCCAAACTGAATCCCTCCGTCTGCATCCTTGACCCAGTACCAACAGGCTTTTTCAAAGAAGTCTCAGATGTGCTAATTGATAGTGTACTTAGCACAGTAAACTCATCATTTGATACTGGGGTCTTCCCTGACTGCCTTCAGACTGCAGTTGTTAAACCCCTGCTCAAGAAAACTAATCTCAACTCCTCTGTTTTGGACAACTTTAAACCAGTTTCTAACCTGCCTTTCTAAAGTAAAATTTTTGAAAAGGCAGTTATTAAGAAGCTAAACGATTATTTGATTAAACATTCTATTCTTGATAAGTTTCACTCAGCTTTTAGAATAAAACATAGTACAGAAACTGCACTTGTTAAAGTTGTTAATGATTTGCAGATTAATGCGAACAGAGGCCATGTATCTGTTCTTGTTCTATTAGATTTGAGTGCAGCCTTTGACACCATAGACCTACATATTCTTATAACTTGCCTTAGACAATGGGTGGGCCTTTCCAGTAGTGTCTTAAATTGGTTTCAGTCTTACTTAACAAGTAGAAAATTCTTCATTAGTTGTGCTGATTGTACTTTGGAGACCCATGATGTTGTTTATGGTGTACCACAAGGATGTATTCTGGGTCCACTGCTCCTTTCAAAATATGTTAGGTTACCTCAAAGCACAAGACGTGCTACCACAGCTATGCAGATGACACACAGCTTTATTTATCTACAGTATAGCACCTGATGACCGTGATGCTCTTGGCTCTCTCATCCAGTGACTTAGCAGTATTTCCAATTGGATAAGTAGTAACTTTCTTAAACTAAATAATGAAAAAACAGAAATCTTAGTGATTGGCAAACATGTGAAGGCAGAGGAAAAAAATTTAGGACAAATCGGTTTCAGATACGCCAGCAGCACTACAGTGCTGAAGCCGATTTTCCGAATTTGCACATTAAAGTTGATGTTAGTATGTTGTTCGAACTGCGACATTGCGCCAAATGACTATGCACACGTCTAACTTGAACGGTAATTAAAACAATACTACACGCTGAAACCAATCCTGACTGGTTGTAACTGGTCCACAGATGTGCTGCACTTCTCTTCACAATAGTGTGTGTATAATCTGATCTCTCACTCTCCTGCTATATCACAATTCCGGGAAATTTTTGACTGCCCCATGTATGCTATTTATTTGGAAGTGAACTTTATAACCTGACATGTGTGTGCTCTTGAGAGATGGTTTAATGGCTCTGGTAATGGTAGTTACCTGCCGAACCAGGGTTTGGCACTTTTGGCTAATGCATTCTCTCTTCCTCCCTCTGCAGAATGGAAGACTGACAGTTACTCCACCTGTGACATCACTTCCTTTGTCCACCTTCCTGTACTTGCCCCATCATTCCTGGAAGCCATACGACCAGCAGTTCAACCATCTTGGAGTTAGTTCTGTTTTGAACTTGCATCTGAAAAGACGTTTCTGCAATGTATTGGTTTTTTTTTTTTTTATTATACGGGTGCCCCAAACCTTTCATGTTGTTGTGTCTCGTTTTACAAGCCAAAACTGATGCACTGTATTGAATATTTCACATAATATAACTATATTAATACCAAACCTATACTAACAATAAAGACATGAAAGAAAATACTGAAGAAAAATTCCTATTGCCCTGACTTTGCCAAAAAAGCTTACTGTATAAAGGAACAAATAATGAATGATAGGGTGGCACGGTGACACAGTGGGTAGCGCTTCTGTCTCACAGTTAGGAGACCTGGGTTTGTTTCCCAGGTCCTCTCTGCATGGAATTTGCAAGTTCTCCCCATGTCTGCGTGGGTTTCCTCCGGGTACTCCAGTTTCCTCCCACAGTCCAAAGACATGCAGGTTAGGTGCATTGGCGATTATAAATTGTCCCTAGTGTGTGCTTGGTGTGTGTGTGTGTGTGCGCGCCCTGCGGTGGGCTGGCGCCCTGCCCGGTGTTTGTTTCCTGCCTTGCGTCCTGTGTTGGCTGGGACTGGCTCCGGCGGAAACCCCGTGGCCCTGTGGTTAGGCTGTAGCGGGTTGGATAATGGATGGATGGATGGTGTGGTGGGTGGCCGGCTAAATATTCCGGCCCTCACTCCCAGGCCGCCAGGTGGAGCTCTGCCCAACAGCGTGGACGTTCCCCGAATTCCAGCAGGGCCTCATGGACTTTGTAGTTTATATGCACAGCCCTGCTGGATACCATGGGGACCACCAGGAGTCGCTGTGGGGAGGCTGCCAGACTCATACTTGCCCTATAACCCGGAGGTGCATCATAATCACATGAAAAGAGGCAACGACGTGCTTCCGGGTTGAAGAAAGGAGGTTTTTATCCAACCCGGAAGTGTTCATGATCACATGGACAGAAGGGAGAAACACTTCCGGGTATGGACTATATAAAGGACTCTGGGAAACCAGTACACTGAGCTGAGCTGGGAGGAAGGCTGGCGAAGTGTCTGGGAGTGTGGAGGATTGAGTACTGTATTGTTTATTGATTTATATGAGTATTGTGGAGTGCAGGTGCTTTGTGCACTTTATTAGTGTCCAAATAAATAATTCTTGGACTTTTACCTGGTGTCTGGAGTCAAGTCAGAGGGTTCAAGAGGACAAAAAGGGCCTCAATCTGCGACAATGGATAATGAATGATAAGTGAAAATGTATCACTTTAAATACATTTTGTGCAATATAGTGTAATTCCAAGAAGTTACAATTCTGGTCAAGCAGAAAATGCAAATTAAAACCAGGACACAAGGCCTGCACCTGTTTGAAATTTACCAGGGGACGTTTACAAGAAAAGCACTTTAAACTAGTTGGTGATATTACATTGTAAAACTTTGAAGTGTCTTTCCTTTTTTTCAGCTGAGTGATCGGACAGGTTTTATTTATATTTTTGACCATTAAGAAACTCACAACTACTTACCTAAACATTAGGGAAAAGAACTTTAATCAGAAACGTACATGTATATTACAGGCACAATCATTTTATCAGACCACATTGGGGAAATCCACTGCTAAAATAAAGGAAGCAGCATCAGACTGGGTCTAAAGAGACACTCATTATTACCCCAACTGTTTGGTCCTATACAGTCCATCAAAATAAAAAAAATCAGCTTCATATTTTGCCTTTCATTTTAAAGACTGCACTAATTGCAAAAACAAACAAACAAACTGGGTGTTACAGTAGAAAGAAATGATACCCTTAGCAAAAATATTAAGAGCAGAGTAAAAATGTTATGTCACAAGGAGGGCATGCTTGGGCTTAAAAAGTGAATCACATCTAGAAGGCAGTACTGTATATAACAGATAATATATTGAACCTACAAATTTTAAAACTTAACATATTCATTGGAACGGTCTGTGTCCTAAATAACTGGAAGAAACGGACCAAAAGGCAACTTGGTAATCAATGGCGTTTCTAATGCATTTACAGATACATATCAACACTTCCATTGAGAATCAAAAACAAAAGGTGCAAGAATTGTTTCTGGTCCTTTCATTCTTTTCCATTCAGACCTCTCATCATTTCAAAGCATATATATAGCAGTGCTGTTTTACAAGGTTTTTTTTTCTTCTTTTTATTTTATGTTTGCCACATGTGGTTTTCATTTTAAAGCATCCCCTAAACACGTCACAGCTGTCCCTAACCG